>NW_028258142.1:10214924-10517954 GCF_053883595.1 Heterocephalus glaber | reverse complement strand
GTCTTTTCCTAGGATATTGTCTAAAAGCTTTTGGGGTGCTGGTTTGGTATTCACGAAGTTCCTCAGGTGCTCTTTGTCATGAAAGTATCTTATTTCTCCATCAATTCTGAAAGATAGTTTTGCAGGGTACATCAATCTGGGTTGGATTCTGTTTTCTTTTAGGGCTTGGAATACATCACTCCAAGGTCTTCTTGCCTTGTTGGTTTGTGTTGAGAAGTCTGCTGTGATTCTGTTGGGTTTCCTTTGTATGTGATTTGTTTCTTTTCTCTCACTACTTGTAGAACTTTGTTCTTCTCTTGGGTTTCTGGAATCTTAACAATTATATGTCTATGTATTGATTTTTTTGATCCAGGTTAGTTGGAGTCTTATAGGCCTCACTTATCTGTATGTCCTGTTCTTTTCCCCTTCTTGGGAAGTTTTCTGCCATCACTTCTGTGAACAGCTTTTTTATGTCATCTGCATTCTTTCCTGTGTCTTCATTGACTCCAATCAGTCTTATGTTATTCTTCTTTGCATTGCCTAGCAGCTGCTGGATTGATTTCTTGTGTTCCCTTGCAATTTTAAAGAAATTTTTCTTTTCCTGGTCACTAATTGCAATCTTATCTTCTATATCTGAAATTCTGCCTCACATTGGCTCATTCTGCTCCATAGACTTTCAATGGAGTTTTTAATCTCCTGGAAATCTATTTGCATCTGTTTCATGGATTCCATGTGTTTGCTATGTTGGAATTCCATCATGTTCCTCAGCTCTTCTCTGGATTTATTCATCATGTCTTGCAGTATGGACACAATCTCTGCTGTTATGTGAGAAATAATTTCTGACTTCATTTTTTCCAGATCCTCTTTTTTCTGCCAGTTCAGGGAGTCCAGACAGTTGGGTATCAGAGTGTTCCATCTTGTTTCCCTTTGGGGTTGCTGTAGAAGATCTGGAGGTCTGTTTTTTTGGGGGCTTTTTTACATGTCTTCTCATTTCAGTAAAGTGAGGGGTGCTGCTGAGAGGGTCACCTCCTCTGTACTGGGAGCAGTTGTATGGTGATCAGGAAACCTCCTCCTCTGGGCTGGGAGCAGTGGTAAGTCCTCCAGGAAGCCTCCTCCTCTGTGCTGGGAACAGTCATACCTAATTCATTTGATGCTATTGTGAATTGAATTGTTTTCATGATTTCTTTCTTACCTAGATCATTGTTGGTTTATAGAAAAGCTAGTTATTTTGAAATATTTATTTTGTATCCTATACCCTTTTTTTAAATCCTGAAAAATCCATAATGCAAGAATTTTGTTTGTTAAGAGTTGCTTTGTAAGCTATGATGGATGTTGGAAAAGAATCAGCTGAATCCAGTATTTTTGCCACAGCAGAAATATGTCTGAGGAGCTGAGAGCTCTACCCTTCTTGCTATTTCTATGTGGTGAAGCAGCTCAAAGGGACTTCCACTTGGGCCCTTGGGGGAGTTGGATCCCAGTTCTTGGTTTAATCTTGTTTTAGTCAGAGACCACCTAGCTTAGTGTGCAGAGCACTGGAGGGTGCTGAGGGTCAGAAGTTGGGTCTTCAGCCCTGAGAAGTGAAAATGCAGTGGCTTCATTGTCCCTTATGGAGAGTATGGAAGGAACTGGGCTTCTCAGCAGCATTTCCTGCTTGTTGATGCTTCTGTCTCCAGGAGGCCTCCCTAGAAGGCTGCACCCTGCTTCTAAATTAAAGCACCTCCACCCTCCCCTGCCTCCAGCCCATGATCTGCTTCTGGGTGTCACACTAGGGTTTGTTTTGCTTAGTGTCTTCTTTGTTCCAAGACACACAACCTCTCTAGCTATTGGACTGGTGATCGTGAGAAATCGTCCAGGGGAACAGAGCACAGAATGGACTGTCAGTTGTTTTTGTAAGTGTATATAAATATTTCGACAGATCATAAAAAAAAAATTCTATCTCTTTGGTCCTTGTGGAGAAGTCAGATGAATGTTTCTCATCTAGAGCTTGGATATCCATATTTGTCATGACTGGAAAGACTTGTGCTGAAATTCTGTCATCAGGGTGTTTATCTCAAATGGTCAAAAAAAGAAGTAAAGTAACATAGTTCTTGACTGAGCTGGTGGGCTGAGTTTTGGGGAGGTGCATGGGTGGCCGTGCCTGGCATGAGTATCTGTGTGAAGTGTACCCTGTAGTGGGTTGGTCCCTCACAGGCCACCTTCCTGCCTCCCGTGGCCCAGCAACTGAGGCCCTGCTCTAGAACTGTGTTTTATCAAATTCGCCATCATAAAGGAATCTTCCTGCTGGAAAAAAAAAAAAAGAAATATGTCTGACGAAGAAGCACTTTGATACACAAAGAAGATATTACTCCAAAAGCCAGTCTTTATTCAGAGAGAAAAGTTAATGGTCAGCCATATAACTTGGGATCTTGTTCTACCACTGAGTAGAGTTGTAAAAATTGTGAATACAATAAAAGACATCAAGTGTTTTTCTTTATAATATATTGAACAAAGAAAATCCATGAAACTGTACTTTGTTTTGCATCAAAATACATTGTCTCTTGATGGGAAAGTTATTCACATAAATTTACAGAGGTAAACACATTTCTTCATGATATTGATAAAGCTGGTGATTTATCAATAGAAGATTTATCAATTTATCCAAAGAAGATGGTTCTGTTATATCAGATATCCTGTGATATGTTACAATTTGATCTAGCCTGAACTTGTCACCTCCAACTGAGTGATGATAGCTTTTACTGTCGAGGATATAATATTAGAATGGAATAGACCAGACAGAAGTACACAAATAACTCAGCCACTGAGAACTTGACTCTTGCCCAGACTTGATCATATTCTTCACTACTCAGAGGAAGAAATCAATAAGGACTTTTGGGAATATTTATACACCATATCCTCCTGCTGCCACAGATCATGAAAAAACACTTTCCAGAGCCAAATCAGAGAGAAGATTGGAATGTGTTTGCCACAGTTTCCCAAATTTATGTAATTAATATTTCCAGCTTTTGAGTGTGAGGGACTTCCATTTAGTATCTCTCCAACGTGTAAATTACTTCCAGTAAAAATTTCCTTCCATGACCACGATCTACCTGAGTGTGTAGAGCTGGTCAAGCATCACCTAGCAGTTGTTGTCTCTCCAAAGAGACCTTAATGTGCAGTGGAATGTTCTGTTATTAGTGGAGTAACTGACTGTCCTGCAGGTCAGGCAGCTACCCCTCTGGATTTTATCCTTCTCAATGACAGAAAGATTATTTCATATTTAATGTTGATTTATTTAAAAACCATATATATATTTAAAAATTTCACTAAATTTATTGATCTCTACATGCACCAAAACACATTAATAGTGTGCACCTGCCAAGAATGTGAGCACTGTTCCTAGCTGTCATTCCTAAATGTTACTATCAAAGCAGCAAAACTTTGTGTGTGTGTGTGTTTGTGTATGACTAGTGACTGAACCCAGGGGTGCTCTACCACTGATCTATATCCCCAACTTTTCTTTCTATATCTTTTGAAACACGCTCATGCTAGGTTGCCCATGCTGGTATTGAACCTGTGAGTCCTTGCCTCAGCCTTCCCAGGAGCTAGGATTACAGGAGTGCCCCACCGTGACTGGAGAAAACTATGCATCTTTATAGTCTAGATTACATTTAAAGATTTCTGCTTTGTATTTGTTTTGTAATGCAAATGGTATAGAGTACTCAAAAAAAAATTTTTTTTTTGGTACCGGGGATCAAACTCAGGACCTTGTGCTTGCGAGGCAAGTGGCAGAACCACTGAGCTAAATCCCCAGCCCTTAAAATATTTTTAGGGGTTGAGATCCATAATCAAAAAGTCTGAAGCCAGTATCCCAGTAGACTCTTAGTCTTCTTGTGTGTTAATTTTCTTGTTACTCTTCTTGTGTGTCCCTATCAGTCAACACTGATTGCTTTTATTTATCTTCTTTGGGTATGGGTGTTTTTTTTTCTCCTTAAGTTTATTGGTACATTTTAGGTATACAATATGATGACATTCATCATTGGGAATTTGTGCCTTTACATGATATATCTTTTTTTTTTTTTCTTGGTACTGGGGATCGAACTCAGGTCCTTGCACTTGCACAGCAGGCGGCAAAACCACTGAGCTAAATTCCTGGCCTCTTTATATGATATATCTTAGTTCTTATTTTTTTCCCCATCCCCCTGCCCTCCCTTCAACCCCTCCACATCTAAAGTTTTTTTTTTTTAGTTGATAGGTAATAATTGCATACAAAGTGATGTTTTGATACTTGTACATGGGATCCTGATGTGGAATGATCAGAGTCATTAACATATCATCACTTTAAATATTTATGATTGTTTTATAATAAGGACATTTAAAATCTTTATGTTATCTTAAAATATACAATACATTGTTATTCACTGTAGTTTCCTTGCTGTACAATAAATAAATAAATTTATTTATTTCTAGTACTAGAATTTATTCTTTCTATCTAATTGTATCTTTGTATCTGCTAACCAATATGTGATATTTTAAATTTTGGAAAACACTCTGGAAATTCCTTAAAAAGAACTCTAAAAATTGAATTATAGTGGTACCTCAGTTCATGAACTCAATTCTTTCCACAATTATGGCTATAAACTGAGTTGGACAAGAACTGAGTTGGTTAAGCTTATGGGGAAATTTGATTCAGTTCCCATCAGTTCATTTTGTAACCAGAATCATGGAGAGAATTGAGTTTCTGAACTGAGGCACTGGCATATTACATGATGCAGAAACCCCAGTAGCAGGTATACACCCAAAAGCAGTGAGGTCAGTGTCCAAAGGAACAGCTGTGTTCCTGGGTCACAACAGCCATGGTATCAGCCTTGATGTCCTACAACAGATGAATGGACTGAAAAAAATATGGCATATATACACAGTAGAATACTACTCAGACATTCAAAAATAAGAAATTCTGTCATTGTGATAACATGGATAAAACTGGAGGACATGATGCTTAGTGAAATAAACCAGGCACAGAGAGACAATTCCTGTATGACCTCATTTATATGTATGGTTAAAAACCATAAATCTCATAGAAACGGAGTGGAATGATGGTTAGCACACAGGGGAGGAATGGTGAACAGGGAAAGAGGAGAGCTGTTTATTTTAAGTCATTGAAAATGAGTGTACAAATCACAGTAACTTTCTAGCCCATCCAACTTTGTGTTTTACTTGGACAGAAATGTGCTTAGGCAAAACAAATATCAATGATCGAGAATCTACTGGTGACCAGTGAGGCTGCTCTACCCAGTCCAGCCTGGGTCCTGCATTTCCTCCAGCTAACCTGGAGCCACACACATGCTTCATTCTGGAGTGGAACCAGGGACCTTGGTGGATAGACCCCAGGAGCATGTGAAGAGGGCTGGCCCAGAGCCGTTGTCCACACTACTCCAAAAACGCTCCTCACTCCGGTGGACCAACTGAGTCTCAGGCCAGCACCTCTGCCAAGAACGCTCCACTCCCACAGTGGTTGTGGTCATGGCATACAAAGTTGAGCAGCTTTGGCTGGATTCAAACACCCAAATCTTATTCTCAAATAAGAATTTATTTGAGCTCCTTCCCAGGGGGCTCAGTGCTAGTCTCCTTGGGCTCAACATTCTTTTACCCTGTGGGATGATTTGACAAGTTATGGTGGCTTTATTCTTGCTGTCCATGCACAATTCACATTTTAGAGATGAAATTAAGGGATCTTTATTTTTTTAATGTAGCTTTCAAAGCTTGTTTTTGAAAGAGCAATATAACAGTGCAGTCAAAAATGAACTCATGGTACCAGAGTATGTACGATCTGTTATAGAGTGGAGCCCAGTGCCCGCATCGCTGCTGCCTTTGTTCCCGGATCTACTTCCTAAGCTGATTCCATGCTCTTCCGGAGGCATGCTACTGATGTGCAAGCATGTGAGTCAGCTTCATAATCATGGAATGGGAGCACAGTATATGGCAATCCCTAGTCTGCACATCTGCTCATTGAGTGGTATCTCATAAATCTTTCCATATTAAGATATTCAATTCTGTTCCCACTCTAAATGTTGGCATAGAATTCTGTTGTGCAGACATATAATGATTTATTTATTCAGCCTCCCTTGACAGACATTTAGGTTGCTTCCAAATTTTTTTGCTATTAATATTGTGATATAATGAATATCCTCGTACCATGTGCATAGATGTATAGAGTAAATACCTAGGTATGTGTGGGCATATTTGTAAAATTGATTATGATAAATATTTTCATGCTCTCTGGAAAAGTTGCAGATATTTATTTTCTTGCCAGTAATGTGTTTGTTTGCTAGTACTTAAGATTACAAAATATTTTTATTTTTACCAATTAGAGAGCTGTTAGAACAGAATGTTATTTATTTCCATTTTATTAATCATTAGCGAAATTGAGCGTATTAAGAAGCACTTAGGAACAATCTTTATTTTATTCTTCTCTGTAAATGGATTTGTGTATCATGTTTGGTTGTTGGTGCTTTTTCTTCCTGGTTTGCATAAATATTTTTTAAGTGGTAAGGACTTTAGTCTTTTCCTTTGTGTTGCGTATACTCTTCTGTTTGACACTTGTATTTTGATGTTTGATAATATTGCTTTGCAAAGCAAAAATGTTTTACTTAATGTAGTGAAATTCCACAATTTTATCTATAATTGCTGTTTGCTTCTCACTTGAAAGACCTCCTGGTATATTGCTCAGTCACTGAGAAAGATTTGGTTTATCTTTCGGTCTTCCTTGTGCTCCTGAAGGCTTGTTGAGTGACTTCTTTTGCTTTGGTTCATATCAAACCAGTCAACCCAAGCCCTACAGAGTTAGCCAATGTGACTTCTTGTATGGGAAGTTTGCCTCCATGTGCTCCTAATTTTGTCCCAGAACTCTGCCTTCTCTTCTTCTCTCTCCTCCCTGGCAGCCTGTGGATGCAGGAATCTGACCTGCAACTGAAATGAGAGTTGTATGCAAAAGCCGTCTAAGTCTTAGCAGCACTGCTGTACTTGCTTTCTTACCCCAGATGAATACCCAGCCAGAGGTTTATTATGCTGACCTCTTGTGTTCTTTATCTCCCTTTAAGATTAAATATCACTTTATACTTGTGAGATCTAGGATCAGTTCTAAATTCGTCCCTAGGAAGTGTATTACAGCATTGCCAATTCTGGCTCTATGGTTCATTCTATAGCTTTTGAAACAAAAGAAAACAAAAATAGACAGATGTTTTTTGAATGTTTTCTAGTGTCCAAGGCTTCTAGGAGGAGCAGCATATTCCTCTGCTATGGGTGAACCACAGTTCCCATGCAGAAGACACTGGCTAAAAGATTCAGTGCAAACTGTCTGTGGAGAAGCTGTGGAATGTTGCAGGAGGGGAGCTGAATTGAGAAAAAGATTATAGATGTGTTAGTTTTTGATCTGAAACTGAGTAAGCAAAAGAAGTCTAATTCTCTAAGTATGTTCTGTTTTGGGATATTTGTGTACAAGCTAGATTTTGATTTGTTTCTATAAAGGCAAATGTTTATTCACTAAAGGAACTACAAAGGTGAGTGGTGATTATTGGGAATTGTATCTTTAATTAAAAAAGAAACACTCCCCCAACTCAATCTTGTCGTCCACCGCTGTAGTGGTACATAGGAATTTTGTTTATTGCTATGTTTAAGAAATTGGCCAGCAGAGGGCACTGCCTACTGACGGTCTCCACACTGGACACAGGCCCGTAGGTGCTCCAGTTTATCAGTCGAATTCAGAGGTGTCTGCAAGTGCTTTGCTAGTCTGTTTCAGACATAAATATAAGTTAGAAATTTAAAGACTGAAAATATTAAGCAGATGGCATAATTTCTCTTTTTGTGCTAATAAAGAGACAAAAATTTCTGTATGTATGCCATGTCTACATGGCTGTGAATGTAACTATGTTAATTAACAGAAGGTAACATGACTTCTTGGATAAATCAGCATGGCCTCGAAATTCTCTTTGCAAATGTTTCTGGTTTCATTATGTGGTTTATTTCTCAGTCACAAACTAAGAATAAAAAACAGATTCATACTGTACTTTATTTTAAATACTGACATAAATATTATTGTTTGAATAGTATGAAAATGTGTTTCTGCACAATTTTTTCGTATGTTTTCAAGGATATTTTAACCTTATGGAGTGGAGTATTCCAGCATACTTTTAAACATAACGTTTTCCCTTTCATCTCCCCATTAAAAAACCTCAAAGGTGTATTTTTGTGCGTGTTAAACCTATTTGCACTTGGTTAAACTTGGCAATGGGGAAGCCACTTTGGGTGCATAGCTGGCAGTGAAAGTTAATGTTCATGTTTTGCATTTAAGGAACAAACCAAACTGACTCCATGAAATGCCACTTACTCGACTTGCCCCAGCCCAGCTGTGTGATGTGAATGTAGATTTGATCACATTATCAGAGTCACACATGCCCAATCATAGAAATACAATTGAGAATCTTAAAATTTCTCACAGCAGGGAAAAAACCCCAAGAAAGTTTATGTGTACAGAATCCCTTATCCCTAAAGCTTTAACTTGTGTTCTGATAATGTCTCAGTAGTGGTTTTTAGACGTATTTAGTGACACTTTATAATAAAATCCCACTCGTGAATGAATGCTACTCCGACTGGTATTGTGCGGAACCCGTTATGACATTCTCTGATGCCGTAATCCGTGCTCAATTTACCTAATAATTTTACTTAGGTTTATTGCTTGGTATAAAAGAAAGTTAGCTATATAACTAAGGTATGGTCTAATTTACTACTGAATATTACTGTGGAATCTCCTAAGGGAAATCATTCTATTCTGAATGATATTGAATAGCAGCTTTGGAGTTTGTTGAGATTTAGGTACAGGCTAAGCCACTACAATCATGATTTATCTTTTAAAACTTGTAAGCAAATTGGTTTTTGCCCCTTGGTTCTCTTTGCAATGAGTGACCCCTGGGTACCCATCTACGTGGGCATTCCAGCCCGGGTCCGCAGTGCCCCCTTGTGGCCACACATCTTTATGCAGGTAGACTCTTCTGGCTTCCATTTCCTCTTGGATGGGCGAGGGTGCTAGAATGGGTATTACTTGGGTTTGTTTTATTATATAGAGGCAAAATATTGACACAGACAGCACCAAGAAAATCGATGACAACCTTGCAGTGGGGGTTATAATTTGATGTTCTAAAGATTAGCTTTCAGGCATTAAAGTGATTATGAAAAGTGATTATTGCTTTTAACTTATTGTTATTTTAAGAGAACCCCTTCTCGCTTTGTCTCAGAACATTCACTGCTTATGGATTCAGTAAACAATAGTCACTGCTTCCTGACCACCTCTCAGGTTGAGCTCAGGCCTGATCTACTAGGGGCCTGAGGGGTAGGCTCCAGCCCCCACTTATCTAAACAACATTAGTCTTCCTAATACAGTAAGGGCTCAGGGATCTCACAGCCATCTTCCCCAAGGCAGGGGAAATAGTCCCTTCCGTTCACAAGCAGTTATACGGGGTCTTTCTGGAAGAGACAATGATATTACTGTGGCTGAGTTTTGGATTCTGAAGACAGCGGGCCTAGGCCAAGAGCAAGCTGTGACTCTGACCAAATAATTCACTTTCACTGCCTCGGTTTTGTCATCTGCAAAATGGGAACAACAACTGGTAGCTGTGAAGATTAAGTGCTTCCAGCCTGTAAAACACTGAACAGTCATTGTTAGTTATTGTAAAAAATCAGAATCAATGCTAAACTTGGCTTTTCCTATACAAGTTTTATTTTAAATTAAGATTTTAGTTTTTAGAACCATTTTAAGTTTACAGAAAAGTTGAGCAACAGAAACTTCTCTTATACACTTCTCCCCTGCCTATATTCTTCTGTTTATTAGCATCTTCCACTAGGGTGGTACATTTGTTACAATTGATGAAGCAGTATCAATGCATGATTATTAACTAAAGTGAATAGTTTACCATATGGTTAACCCTGAGGGTTATACACTTTATGGATTTTGACCTGAGTAATGACTTTTATTCCCCATTACAATGTCCTGCAGAATATTTTTACTGTCCTAGAAATCTTCCATGCTCTACCCATTCATTCATCCTCCCTTCCCCTCCAGCTCAGAGCAACTATGAGTCCTCTTGCTACCTCTACAATTTTGCCCTCTTCAGAATGTTCTCCATTTGGAAGCATGCAGTTTGCAGGCTTTTCTAACTGACTCCTTTTAGTCATTTGTGGGGATGTTTTCTTCATGTGTTTTCCTGGCTTGCTAGCTCATTTCAGCTGTAAATACAGTCTTAGTGTCTGGAGGTACCACAGTTTGTTCATCCACTCACCTCTTCTTTCCTACAGTGTTTTGACTGCTTCCTTTCCTGTGTTTCCCACTGTGGCGAGTCACCAAAGGAAGAGTGCTGTGACTTAGACCTCACCATAGCATTTGAATGCGGTATAACCTCTGGAAAGTAATATTCTTCCACAAGTGTGTGTATAAATAAGAGAAGTGGAAAGAAAGAACTTTTTGGCTACAGGAGCATTCATCTTGGTTGGTGCTGGTGAGGGATAGCTTTCAAAGTGCTTCTGTGATGATTCCAGTTATTAGCTTGGGAACCTGATGGGTGCTGTGGTCCTGGGAGCAGATTCCCCTACCAGAGCCTGCAGTTCCACCATAGGCTTCCTGAGAGGCTGCACTGGCCCCTGGACACGGGACAGTGGGTCTGTCAGCTGGACACATATTTCCAGCTTTCATCTGTGGGCAGGATCCTGTGCTCCCTGGGAGGTGGCTTATGGTGGCTGTTTGCATTGCTGCTTAGAGAAGAGTGAGTGTGTTTGGGGATGTGGAGAAGAGCTGTTGTATGATGGGACAAATTGGAGTTCCCTGAGGATCCCGATAAATACTTCCTGAAACTGCAAGTCTATAGCTAAAAGCACAATAATGAAGTGTTTATTATTTAATGGCTGCTGAAGAAGAAATTTTAGAATTTTCCTTGGCAGAGTAATGGGGGAATAATTCATATTGTTGTTGGTGGGAGGTTGTTACTCAAATCAAAGTTATAAACAGGAAAAAGAGGAGGGAAGACTGCTGCTTGATGTACAAGTAACCTGACAGAAATCTGTGTGAAAGTTTTTGTTAACAGAAGAAAAATGTTTCTTCCATGGACTTGTGTCTTCAGTGAAATCGGTTATTTATTCAAGAAGAGGTAACGATTTGATATATAATCCTTCTTACTACTTTTTAATTGATAAATGGAAGACTAGAGGTCCATTCTGAGCATAGGCTGGCCTTCAAATTGCCTGTCACTGCAGCTCAGATTTCATGTGGGGAGAGGTCCATGGAGTTAGGGGGAATTAATCAATTGTGAAATGTGTTATTTTTGTCTTTCTTTCTCAGTATTGGAGGAGGGATTCCGACGCTATGGTCACAGGGATGACCAAATCTATGGCATCCAGCACTGGACAGGGAAGACTGACAGCAAGTCATTCATCATGTGTCCCAAGAAGGAGGACACCATATGACAGATGGGGCCATGTGGAGGTAGCATTTGGGAACAGACTGTGCTTCCAGGGGTGAGGTGACCCTGGATCCTGGGGGAGGATGTGATGACCTTATTTGAAATGTCCTACGGGCTGGAAGGAATGGAGACCACTACTCAGTAGTAAGCAGAAGTTTGGTCCCATGACAAGAAGGGTCCTTTAGCTTGGTGATCTCTCCGCAGAAGTAGAGTTGGGATGGAGCTGGAGATCAGGCCATGAAAGGCTCTCCTGGCTGCCACAATAGATGTCAAGGCAGCAGTTAACACTGGGTTTGAATCTTAGGTCTTATGTACCACATAGGTGTATAGGTCAAGGTTGTCCAAGGGAGGGTGACAGGCTGATAAGAATTAGTTAAACATCGTCACATTGCTAATCACAGTAACTAGCTTACCTTTCCCGCATCAATGGCAGCCCATGTTGCAAAAATATTTTTATCCTGTTCTCTGAGGCATTTCTCAGAGTGTTATTGCAAAGAATTCATAAGAGAAATACAGTGCACTTTCCAGAGCAAATGAGGGAAAAGTCCTAGAGTTGCTTCATGCCTCATAGCAGGGGATTCATGAGTAGTCAATGTCTAGTTTCCTCCATGTGAATTAGAAGTTCAGTTTTATGCAGGGTCCTGTGTGCACTTATACACCCTTATCTGAAAGCAAGTTCATGCATTTGGGCCACAAAACACAATGATTTCTTTGTGCAGAGTGGATTTGAAATTTTTATTTACTTTTAAGAATACATTTTGTCCTCCGGTGGAATTTTTCATATACCACCGGATATTCTTCAAAGTCATACATGCACAGAACAGGTAATGGCATGGCCCTGTCCATGTTGAGGGTGATTATTGCATTTATTGCATATGAGGTGGCTAAATCTCTCTATCATGTCAAAGATCATGTTGATAAAAAGTGTCACTTACTGTGTTTGAGTTTATTTTATGGTAGCATGGATTGCCAATTTTGGTTTTTATTTCTTGGCATTGCTATATTTTATTCCAAAAGTGCAGAAGATGAGACCTGAGAGAGCTGCTTCTAAATTTTCAGATTTTGATAAAAATGATTTAAATTTAGAGTATTTTTAAATTTATCTTTAGAGAGACACTTAAAATCAAAACTCTGCTTTCTAACTGCACCACTTGTTCTTAATGTGGCAACCCACTTTCTCCCCTATGGGTTTCTTTGTTCACTGAGAATAAATAATAAAGCTCCTAATTTGTCTTTTTTAGTGAACGACGAGGGCCAACCCAGGACTCTAGGAGTGGAGAGACTTGATTCGCTCTCAAGTTTTGCTTGTGTTCTTCCCCATTTCCAAATGGCTGTGAAGAGGTCTGCAGCTCCCAGGCCCTGCTCCAGTGTGGCTCTGTGGCGGCTGCTCCTCCAACACAGGCAAAGGCAAGATTTAGGCCAATTGTTAAAATCCTGGTGTGAGTTAATGCGTGCCGAACAGGGATTTACATGCTAGCTGGAGAGTCATTAAAAATGAATGCTATGCTGAGCTATTTTATCTGGGCTTTGGATTTGGGAAAAGCCTCTAATAAAGGCTTCTAAGAAAGTCTATGAATAGATTGAAAGTCCATTTATATTCATAATAGATATTTTGGAGCAAAAGAATTTATGATGTCTGGTTGCAATCAGTGACCAGTAGTCAGCCACCAAGGTTGAGAATTATGACTCCTGAGACTTCTCAGGCATTTGTTTAACTTGGTCAGGCAGAAAGGGAGAATATTTATGTTGGTAAATTAAATCTGTGGCAGGCAGATTGGCTGATTATGGTCGATGACAAGCCTTCACTGGCGCTGTCAATAATAATATTGGATATAGGGGGACAGTGGGACTGGGGTGTGTGTCAGAATTTCTATAATAGACTTCTCTCTCCAAGAGGCAACAATCCAGAGATATGTTTGACAGATAAAGGGTTCAGTTTTATGAGCTTTATTGTTATGTTGTTGATGTGCTGATACCTAAGGTCTCAGCATAGGCACAGCTGTATGGCAACAGGAATTGCCCCACGTTATAGATAGCTAAATGTAATTACTCAGCTACAGTTGTCTCGACAGGTGACTTCAGAAATATAGAGATTCTAATCATGGCACTGGGAAGTTTAGTGAAGATTGCTCCTTGAATAAATAAAATATGAAATGTATGCTGATCCCTTGTAAAGGAGTTCAAAAGATAGCCCTATTAACAGAAAGAAAGCATGTTGCATTAAAGGTCAGACACACTACTTTTAAAATATCTCAGACAGGAGAAGAATAATTTACCTAGCATTTATGGAGCATTTTTGGATGTCACTTTCAGTTTCTGAGGAGCGCTGAAATAACTGAAACCCTACTTTCTAAATTCATGGGCTTTAATGAAATTACTGAAACAACACACATGTAAACAAAAAAGCTTGTGATTAAGTATAAACCTTTTGTAAACAAAGATCTTTAGTTTGGGAGAGTAGAAATTGATGTAGAAATTCTTATAAATCCTCGGGTTCGTCAGAGGGAGCCAAACTGTAGAAAATGAAGTGAATCAAACATCTAGATCATTTCACACTCTCCCTGTCCTCACTGGGGTGTTCGAGCTGGGCTTCTAATGTGGGGAGCTTGCTCAGCGGGGAGAAGGCTCATAATCTGCCTAATACATTAAAATGCTCCCCGTAATCTGTGTAACTCGAAATTTCAGTCCTCTTCTAACTGGGTTGCTAGGCTTAGCAAATAAAGTACGGGATGTCATTTTAAAACCTGAATTACAAACCAAGAGAGTGTCCTTCATTAACTTTTAATGGAGTTCTTTTTGGGAGTAGTTTTCAATGCACAGCAACACTGAGCAGAAAGTAGAGACTCCCCTTCTGACTGGCACCGTCCACGCACGGCCTTTTCTTCACCCATGAGGACACTGATTACCGCTAATGGACTTTTGCTGCTAGTCATTATCCCTGAAATCCATAGTATACAGCAGGGCCCGCCCTGCGGGGGTGCATACCCTGTGAGTTTCAACAACCATCCACCATTATAGTCTCCTATAGCATATTTTCACAACTGTAAAAATCCTACATGGTGGTGCACAACACTCAGGAGGCTGAGACAGGAGGATGAGCACGAATTCCAGGCCAGCCTGGGCTGAATAGGGAGTTCAAGACCAGCTTGAACTACACCGTGAGCTCCTGTCTCAAAAGTAAGTAAATAAGTAAATAAATAAAAATAAAAAGGGCATAGAGAAGATGAGAGAAAGAGAAAAAGGGCTAGAAATGTAATTCAGTGTGAAGACACTGGGTTCAATTCCCAGTACCAAAAAAAAAAAAAAAAAGTAAGTCTTACTAAATTGCCCAAACTCAAATTCTCCTCATCCTCATCCTCATCCTCAGCCTCAGGAGCAGCTGGGGTGCCACTGTCCAGCGCTTCCTTTTCCTATTTATGTTATACTTCAAGTAAAAGAAAGAAAAAGAAGCTGGGTGTGGTAGCTTAGGTCTGTGAAAAAAGAATTCTAGATGCTCTACCTTTTCATTCCTGCTCCTGCCAAGCTCTAGACAGCCACCAATCATTTGCTGTCTCCATAGTTTTTTTCTTTTACGGAATGTCATGTAGTTGGAATCATAAAGTATGCAGGCTTTTCCGATTTGCTCCACTCATTTAGTAACAATGCCTTTAAGGTTCTTCCATGTCTTTTCATAGCTTCATATCTTAATTCTTTCTAGCCTTGAATAGTATTCCATCGTCTGGCTGCATCTCAGTTTATTTTTACTTATTATCATTCATCCAGTGCAGGACATCTTGCCTGCTTCCATATTGTGCCAATTACGAATAGAGCTGTTATAAACTGCTGTGTGCAAGCTTTGGTCTAGACATAAGTTTTCAACTAATTTGGGCAAATGCCAAAGAGTGTGATTGCTAGATTTTGTGGTAAGAATATAAGAAATTTTTTTTTCAGTAAAAATATATCCTTAATATTGCATGGCACCCCTGTCTGCCAAGATGGAATAGTTTCATGCAGGGCAATGATCTTAGGGGTCGTGATGATTTTAATTATGGTGAGCTTTTGAATCTCTCACTCCCTCTCCAGTTGAGGTAACTGGTCCCCAGGCCCCGGATGGATTCCTTGGCAGCCAGACGTGCTAGGAGCCAGAAACCCTAAAACAAGGAGCGTTAGGCCTGAGCACTGTTTTGATGCCACCTGCTTCATACAGACTGCCCCATAACTGCCCCATACTACCACTCACAGGACTTGGTGCTGTGGGCTGCAAGTGCTCTAATACCTGGCATTCCCTTTGGGTCTCCACTAAGTATGTTCTCTCCTTGTATCCTCTCATACCTTTCTGCTTTGGTTATCATGACCTTGGGAGCCTCTTGCTCCTAACTTACCTTGTAGCCCTGGGCTGTTGCTTTCCCTGATGACCCCAAAGGTCCCTCAGGGTTTCAGAGTTCAGACCCCGGGGCTAAATGGTATCTGCCCTTCTCCTGCAGGTGTTTTAGGCTCCAAAGGAGAAGCAGCTGTTCATGTATGAAGATGATCCGGAGCCATGCTTTTGCACTGCAGTCTGGATTCCATGGAGTCAGTTATGTGTTTCTGGCTAAGATGGTGTATTGGCTCTGCCACGTTGTGAGCCAAAGGACTAAAGTGTTGGTCCTCAACTTTACTGCACAGCAGAGTCACCAGGAAGCTGTTACCAGTCATGGCCAGCTCCGCTCCTTGAATCCCATTAAGTCAGGATGCTTGATGTGGAGACAAGCATCACTTTTCTGGGTAGCTGAAAGCAGAAATCCTGGTCTTAAAAGACCTGTAGCTAGTCCTGGCTGGGGAGCACCTGGGAGAGGGAGTGTAAGCCCTGTAAGGTGAACCCTTCTCATACTGGGATCTGCCAGGGGGCTGTGGGAGAGAGACCAGGATTGCTAGGCAGCAGGGACACTATGCTTAGAGAACAACTGGCCGGGCAGACTGCGCATAGCTGTGCCTCTCTCATTTCCAGGTGTCTGAGTTACCAGACTGACGTGCAGTTCATACTATATGCCCCAGCAATATTCCTGGCCACTGTGGGAACTGAGGCACCTAACATGCAGGCTGGGTGTTGCTTGGACTTGCTGCCCATTTGCAGCCCATGAGCAGTGTGCTTTCCCAGCCATGCTTTAGCTGATGGCTGAGTCTGCCTTTCTGGTCCCTGAGATAGAGTGGACATTGCTGAAGGGCTGAAAAGTGACTTGAGGAATTCACTGATTATTACTCTGTCTCCATTATCTCTTCTTTTGGAAAATCTAAGTTCTGCAAATATCTAAGAGTTAATCAGGTAAAACAGGAAATAAGGTATGCATTTTTCCTTCCATATGATGTAATGAATTTGGATGAGCTATCTGAGGAGCTTCAAAGAAGGTATCACCTGGGGACAGCTTCTATTTGCTCCACGGTGCCTGACTAGTTCAAACATTATCATTGTGAGACAGACCAGGACCTGATCTCATCAGCAAACTTAGAAGAGAGGTGATCTGTTGGTGAAGCTCCTGAACCAAGTTGATAAACCCAATTTTTTATGCAAGAAGAATGCTAGTTGACTAAGGGTGGAAACAAAAACTTCATCATAAGGTTTGTGAGTCTGGACAAAGGCACTTAGCTTCTTTTTTTTCCCCCGTTAAGTTTATTGGTACATTTTAGGTATACAATACAGTTATATTCATCATTGGGATCTTGTACCTTTATGTGATGTACCTTGGTTCTTGTTTTTTCCCTGTTCCCCTGCCCTCCCTTCACCCCCTCCACCCTTCCCTATTTGCAAAGACTTTGTTTCCATGTTTTTCCTTTTCTCATATTTTTTCTTTTCCCTTCTTTCCTTTCCCCTACCCCTCCCACTTCCCCTACTCCTTTAAACATTTTCTTCCTATTTCACAATACCAATTATACATTTTGATTCTTATTTACACTTTTAGCTTCTCACACCAGAGAAACTATTCGGCATTTACACATGTGTGTCCTATTTATTTCACTTAAGTGTATGGCCTCAGTGTGCATCTGCTTAGCTATAAATATCTCTAGTTTATCATTCTTTACAGCTGAGTAGTACTCCATTTTATAAAAAAATCACATCTTCTTTATCCAGTCTCCAGTTGATGGACAATTGGGCTGTTTCCAAGTTTTAGCTATTACAACCTGGCACTTAGCTTCTTTAAATGTTAGGCAACAGTGTCTGCCCACAAGGGGCTGCTTTGCCAGGGAATTGTAGGGCTCACTTTTGGCCAGGATTCTCCGCGGGACTGGAACTGGATAGCAGTTGGGAGGAAGCCTATTGTACATACCAATCACATTGTTCTCTGTCCTCAGGGGGAGACTAGTCACCATTTGTGTTAAAAACCTAAACATGCTATTAGAATAAGACGGAGTGGACATTGGTGAAGAGCTAAAAGGTGACTTGAAGATTTACTGATTACTACTCAGCCTCCATTACCTCCTCTTAATGTCTAGTCTTGTAATTTGTGAAGTTTTTTCAACTTGCTTATTTGTGCTCTGATCTAACCTTGTTTGTAATTAATTATGATTTTGGATGTTATTGGTTTCAGACACAATTCCCCCATGCTTATTTAAAAGTAGTCAGGTCTCATTTCAACCAAGATGTGAGACTTTTCAAAAGAAGAAAGATGTGTTAGTAATTGTACTTGCTGATGACTAAACACCCAGGGATCATGTAGCATAAACTTTATTCAGTAAAGACAAAGGAATAGATGTAAGACAGAAAAACCAAGAAAATGGTTTTCATATACCTGGGTTCAGCTCTGTGCAAAAATCAAGGCTGGAGTCCTACTGTGTATTTTGCAAAGTGCGTGTTACTGGATCAACAAGCCCTCCTTTGTAAGGTGATGAGGGAACAATGGCTGCATCACAGGTCATTTTAATTAAATGGTCAATGGTAATTTGAGATTTATGCAATGTTTGGCTATAGTTTTGCTTAAAATAAGTACTTATATTTTAAAACTTCTAATGGTAATAGATATGGGTATTGAATTCAAATTTCAATAATGACAAAAGTAGTCACTATGTAATTAACTAATATATATGGCCAGGAAAGATGTTTGTATTGCATATAGAAAGCTTTGATGTGTTTGATAACTAAAACAAGCTAATGTTTTAAGATTTACTAATTTTTACTGTAACATTGTATTGTGTCTTGTACTTTCATACACACATGTATATTTTAATTATGTTGTATTCCTTCATGACATGAAAAGGGTGTAATCTAAAAAAGATATTTAATACAGGCATGGATTGATGTGGGGCATTTCAAGTGTATTTACTTCACTTTGCTTTAATACAAGCTTTGTTAATTTTTTTTTTACAATTAAAAGATTTTTAGTTTCCTGCTCTTCCAAAAGAGAAGTGACAGAATTTTTCAGAATTTAGATCTAGGGCAGTATTTACACTTGGAATTCATTCTTGCTATGGATTTTTAACCTGTGTGCACTACTGCAAAGGAGAATGGCTAAAAATATTGCAACTAAATGTGTACCAAATGTTTTTCTAAGAGGCAGTTAAATTGGATTATATAAATCAAAGTTGATGATTGGTAGTCTCCATTTTCTCCATCTTATTTCATCTTAAGATTCCATCTTTGGTGACATGCAGACTTCCTGTCTTTTTTTCTGCATTCTTGTTATTTTATATCTGCTTTATTCTTTAATTTGAGCTTGAAGCACAGTAAATCATCTGTCTCAGATGTTCTTTTCATTTTCTCCCTCTATTTTTACTTTAGTTCTTTTAATTCTGACCCTTCCATATTCTTTCTAATTTTTTATACACAATCAGCTTTTATCTCCAAGTACTGAAATTCTTTCTGACCTAAAGCTTTCCTTATTTTAGAATATGATCCAAAAACTATTGAGCTGAGTGACTCACTGGATTAAAAAGGCTGTGAATAAATATGCTCATTTACACTTTGATTGATAGAAACCAAACATGATTAACAGATAAGAAACATAATTTGAAAAATGATCTGGGCTCTTTTAGCTGGAATTAGATAAAATTTGTGAGGAAGACATGTAGCCTGCTTTGGTTATTAACACTTTTCTTGCTGGTGTACTCTGTAGGTCTGCAGCATTATTACTATTAGAGAAGTAAATATTGTGATTTTGGAGAGAGGGTGTGGGAAACGCTTATGTTGCTATACATGTGCCTGAGTAGAATTTTAATCCAAATTTTGGTCTGTTTATTGAATCTGTATATATGTTCCTCTGTCTGGGATTTCTGTCTTACAGTGTCTGGAGAGCATATCTATCTAAAACTTTTCATCTTGTTTTGGGGAAAGTAAATTTATTTAAATGATACTTTGATGATTTTGGGAACTTTCCATATTTTGCTATACACTCATTCACCCACACACAAACATCTGCACATAAATTCTATATTTATTATGAAAATAATAATTGCTTATAAAAACCAGTAGCATAGATACCCTTCTCCCAAGGGTTTTCCTTATTGATCACTGGCTGTCTATTCTTCCCAACTTTCCCCCTGTGTTTATAACAATGGCTTATACTTGAGTAGGCATCAGAATCTATCAGAGGGACTATTGTAACAGACTGCTGGGCTGAATCAGTTTCTGATTCAGTGTCTTGGATAGGAAATGGTTGATCTTTTTAAACCATATGCACATAGCACTTAGATCAGTTTCTCAAAACTGTCCAGATGTGGCTGATACTGTTGACCTGGGACTCACATTTTGAAAAATGCTACATGTAAAAAACTGTTTTGCCTGCTTTCCTTTTACCAGATCTATCTCAGTGGAGGCCTCCAAATAACTTTGTGTTTAAGAATGCTCATCAGCAAATGAATGGAAAAGAAAATGTGGCATATTTATACAATCGAGTTTTATACACCCACCGGAAGAAAGTAATCACAATATTTGTAGGAAAATGAATGGAACAGGATGCCATCATGATAAGTGGAATAAAGCAGACTCAGAAAGACAAGTACCATGTTTTGTGTGTGAGAGAGAGAGAGAGAGAGGGAGAAAGAGAGAGTGAGAGAGAAAGAGAAAGGAAAGCATGAAAACAGAGGGAGACAGAAAAGAGGAAGGCTATGGGGAGAGGGAAAAGATCTCTTGTTTACCTCTCTATTGTTAAATAATAGGCTTAACCTGTTATTTCTTGACTTTTCAATTTTGTTTTACTTTTATTTGTTATTTTATCCCTTGAATTCTTTTATTGGTACATTTTAGGTATACAAGACATTTACATTTATCATTGGGAACTTGTACCTTTGCATGATATATCTTGGTTCTTATTTTTTTCCCTATTCCCCTGCCTTCCCTTCACCTCCTATACCTTTCTCTATTTACAAAGACTTTGTTTCCATTTTTTCCTTTTCTCATAATTTTTCCTTTCCCTTCTTTCCTTTCTCCTACCCCTCCCACTTCACCTACCCCTTTGCACCTTTTTTTTAGATTATCAATTATTCATTTTAATCATTTTAATCCTTATTTACGCTTTCAGTTTCTCACACCAGAGAAACTATTTGGTATTTACACATGTGTGTCCTATTTATTTCACTTAAAAGTATGGCCTCAATGTATATCCATTTAGCTATAAATGTCTCTAGTTTCTCATTATATTTTTAAAATATTCAAATACAGTAGAACTCAACCAAAACAAAACTGAAAAGCACTTAAACATTTTTCCATACAACTTAAAAAAGCATCTCAAGAACCAATAAGATACCGGAGGATGTGATTTGATTCAGAAAGATCCCCAAAACCAACATTGAACAAATAGTGGTCTGGAAAAAGACTCCAGTTAGCTAGCAGACTCCACATAACCCAAGTTTCTCCCTAATTTAAATTTTGATACAGTCATATGACACACAATGGAAACACAATTCAAGAAATATGTTATTAGGCAATTTCATCTGTGTGTATCCTTAGTTACACTTTCAGTTTCTCACACTAGAAAAACTATTCGGTATTTACAGATATGTGTCCTATTTATTTCACTTAAGAGGATGGCCTCAAAATGCATCCATTTAGCTATAAATGTCTCTAGTTTCTTGTTTTTTATGGCTGAGTAGTACTCCATTTTATTAAAAAAACCACATCTTTTTTATCCAGTTTCCAGTTAATGGGCACTTGGGCTGTTTCCAAGCTTTGACTATTATGAACTGTGCTGCTATAAACATGGGTGCACATATATCACTGTGGTATGATTCTTTTAATTCTTTGAGGAAGATACCCAGTAGGGGGATAGCTGGGTCAAATCAGACCTCTAAGCCTAAATTTTTGAGGTATCTCCATACTGATTTCCACAGTGGTTGCACCAGTCTGCACTCCCACCAACAATGGAGAAGGGTTCCTTTCTCCCTACACCCCCACTAGCATTTGTTATTGGATGATTTCTTTTTTCTTTTTTTTTTTTTTAAGATATCTCCCCCAAATTATTTATTAACTACAAAAAGAAAGAGCATTACAATGAGTATAATAGTAGAAACCACCTTAACCAAGTGATCAGGTTCAACATTCCCAAAAGTAAGATACATTTATATCATGTACCCATAACATGAAGCACTGAAAAGGACATGTGTGATAAATATTTGCTTAACATAAGGTTATAAAAGTTTTACCTTTTGTTGTTTTCTAGAAATTTTATAGTTTTAGGTTTTAAATGTAGAGCCTTTATCCATTGTGCTTTTAGTATGTGGTACAAAAATAAAAATTGAATTTCATTTTATTTCACATATGGATATCAAACTTTCCACCACTATTTGTGGAAAAGACATTTTTAATCTTTTTTTTATTAAATTCTTTTATTGGTACACTGTAGGTATACAACACAATTACATTTCTCATTGGGAATTGTACCTTTATCAAATTACTCATTACTTTTAAAATTCAAAAAAATAAAAAATCTTTCTAAATCATAGTTTCATGAAAAAGAGGTACAGCATTCTTTATAGATTGAAATCAAGAAATAGTTTACTGAATCAGCTGTCAGTCAATAGCTCTCTGGCCAATCTATTGTGGGAAATGATTTTACCTTAAAGATGTTCCAGTCTAGCCCTGCCCAATAAAATGTGCTGAATTGTGGAAATGTTCTCTGAGCCACTCTGTGTGCTGTGGCATATGTGGGTCTTTAGCACCTGAAATGTGGCTAGTATTACAGAGGAACTGAATTTTACATTTTGATAATTTTAATTAAATCAAATGTAAACTGCCATCGTGTTGAACAGACAGTTCTAAATTACTGGATTATCATTTTTCATTAGCATTTATCAAAGTGAATTCTATTTTAAAGCATATGATAACTTTTAGTATTCTTGAAATACTTACCTATTGTTGTTTTCAGTCTATCAGATCGTTAGCTCATTAAAGGAAGGGATATGTTCTCTCTCACTCACTCTTGTACCTTAAGGGCCTATAACTGTACCTGGTGCATAGTAGGTGCTCAAGAGTATTAGGTGATTCAGAGAATAGAGAATCTAGAAAGCAAATAAGATTTCTAGAGTGCAGGTGGATACTTTTCAACAGGCCATATCTAAGTGGAGACTTCTGAGCAGTATTGAGCTGTAAAGTATAAATACATCACTCTCCACTTTGAAATGTCAGGTAAGAAAAGCTTTTGTGTTGTCACGGAAATCTTTTTTTTAATATTTCATAAAAAGCTTTTTATTCTTCTCGGACAGCAATTCGCCTTTTCCTTTGTCCCCATTTTACTTAGCTAAATCTTCTCTATTCTTTAAGATTCAGCTGAGGTAATCTAATATTTCTTATTTTCTTGGACCATTCTTTGGTTGATTCTCCCAGCCCCATCCCACACAGCTCCATCCTTCCATGGGTTTAGGTGAGATGTAGCCACTCTCAGTCCTGTTAGTTGCTCTCACATGCTTGATCACATGTCTTTTCCATGACACTATGGGCCTCCAGAAGTCACTATCATGTCCTACTTAGCTCTGCCACCTAGCACAAGACCTGAGAAATGTGGACATGTGGCCAACACATTTATTCATACAAATTGCCAAGTGCAACACTGTATATAGCACTAATGTAGGTAAATATTTAATATCCCAGACGTTTTGTGATTTTTTGATCACTATTCTTGTATTTGTAGTAATAATAGAAAAAGGATTTATCTTTCTTGGTATTTAAACATATATTTGATGTTTTAAAAAATTTTTATTTTATTAGTTTGTGTTTGCAATTCATGCAGTTTACAATCATCCTGGGGAGTGTTTACATGTACATATTACAGCTCTTTTTTCTTATCTGCTTTCCCTCCCCTTACCCTTGGCTTCCTCCTCTGCTTCCCCTATCTTCTTTTACATATTTACTGATATTATTTATCTTAGCTCGTGCTATGGCACATAGTGCTTACACTAATTCGAGTTACTAGGGTCTTGTACACGGCATACTTTCATTCCTCTCGTTCCCCTCCCTCCTCCTTACCTTGGACCACTTCCCTATTGGATGAGCTCTGTCCCCTCGTCCTTTTCTAACCTTCCT
The DNA here is from genome assembly GCF_053883595.1 of Heterocephalus glaber. Taxonomy (NCBI): domain Eukaryota; kingdom Metazoa; phylum Chordata; class Mammalia; order Rodentia; family Bathyergidae; genus Heterocephalus; species Heterocephalus glaber. The sequence goes on along the minus strand of NW_028258142.1, from coordinate 10,494,032 downwards.
TTATCATCTTCATTGTTTGTACTTTGCCTCACTCAAATGAGAGACACCATATGGTATTTAAGCTTGGTGTCTGATTTATTTCACTCAGTATTATATTTTCTAGATGCATCCATTTTCCTACAAATGCCTCAAATTTGTCATTCTTTATAGCACAGCAGTATTCCATTATACATAGATACCACATTTTGTTTATCCAATCATCTATTGATGGATATACAGGCTGCTTCCAGGATTCAGCCATTACAAATTTGCTGCTATAAACATTGATATGCATGTATCACTATAGTATGATGACTTAAACTCTTTGGGGAAGGTACCTAGCAGAGGAATAGCTGAGTGGTATGGAATTTATAATTTCAATTCTTTGAGAAATCTCCATACTGATTTCCATAATGGTTGTACTAGTTTGTATTCCCACCAACAATGCGGGAGGGTTCCTTTTTTTCCACAGCCATGCCAGCATTTGTTATTGTTTGATTTCCTATTGAATACCATTATTTCCAGAGTAAGATGGAATTTCAGTGTTGTTTTAATTTGTATTTCTCTAATGGCCAAAGATATTAAACATTATGTCATACATTTTTTGACCATTTGTATTTCTTCCTTTGTGAAGTGTCTATTCCTTTCTATAGCCCATTTCTTGACTGGGTCTGTAATTTAGAAAGTTTATTTTTTTTGGTTTTTTATATATTCTTGATATTAATCCTTGAGGAGTACCTGGAAAAAATTTTCCCCATTCTGCACATTTTCTCTTCACTCTGTTGACTGATTCTTTTGCTGTACAAAATCTTTTTAGTAGTCTGATATAATCCCATTTGTCGACTCTTGCTGCTATTTCTTGTGCAATTGAGGTTCTGTTTAGAAAATCCTTTTCTACACATATTTCTTCAAGTGTTTTACCTGTTATATCTTTCAGAAGATTTAATGCTTTTTTAATATTTAGATCTTTGATCCATTTTGATTTTATTTTAGTACACGGTGAGAGATAAGGGTCCAGTTTCATTCTTCTACAAATGCATAACCAGTTTTCCCAACACTTGTTGAATAGGCTGGCTTTCCTTCAACATATGCTTTTGGACTTTTTGTTAAAGATCAAATAGTTGAACATTTCTGGGAACATTTCTGTATCCTCTAGTCTGTTCAATTTATCCATGCTTCTGTTTTTGTTCCAGTACCAGTTTTTATCACTATTGCTTTGTAGTATAGCTTGAAGTCCGGTATTACCATGCCTCTTGCTTTGCTCTTATTACCCAAAATTACTTTTGCTATTTGGAGGTCTCTTCTGGTTCCATATGAATTTTAGGATTTTCCCTAGATCTGTAAAATATACTGTTTTGATTGGGACTATATCGAATCTGTATAAAAGTTTTGAAAGTATGACCATTTTGACAATATTGGTTCTGCTTCTTCAGGACCAAGGGACATCTTTTCATTTTCTGTTGTCTTCTTCAATGTCCTTCTTCAGAGTACTGTAGTTTTCTTTTTAGAGGTCTTTCATTTCCTTAGATTAATTCCTAAATATTTTTCTTGAAATGACCTTGAATGGTATTGTTCTCAGAATTTCCCTCTCATCCTGTTCACTGTTGGTATACACAAGTGCTAATGATTTTTCTGTGTTGACCTTGTGTCCTAGTGTTGACTTTGTTGAAATTGGTTATTAGTTCTAAGAATATTTTGGTAGAGTTCTTTAGGTCTTCTATGTAGAGAATTATGTCATATACAAATAATGATAATTTTCTATATGTGTTCCTCTTATTTCTTTCTCTTGCCTAATTGCTCTGGCTAATATTTCAAGCACTATGTTTAATAACAGAGGTGACAGTGGATATCCTTGTCTTGTTCCTAATTTTAGGGGGAATGCTTCTAGTTTTCCCCCATGTAGTATGATGCTGGTTATTGGTTTCTCATAAATAGCTTTTATCATATTCAGATATGGTCCTTTTATGGCTGTTTACTTCAGGATTTTTGTCATGAAGGGGTGTTGGATTTTGTTGAAAGTTTTTCTATGTCTATTGATATGTCCATGTGGGTTTTGACCTTGCTCCTGCTTATATGATGTATTACATTTATAGACTTATGTATGTTGAACTGTCCTTGTATCTTTGGGAGGAAATCTACTTGATCATGATGTATGATATTTTTGATAATGTGCTGCATTCTATTTGAAAATATCTTGCTGAGGATTTTTACATCTATGTTCATTAAAGAGATTGGTGTATAGTTCTCTTTTTTAGGTGAGTCTTTAACTAGCTTTGGGACCAGGGTGACAGTGGCTTCCATAAGTGAATTTGAAAGCACTCCACTCCTTTCAATTTCTTTGAAAACCTTGAGGAGTATTGGTGACACAAAACCCTTAAAGGTTTTGTAGAATTCAGCCATGAATCCATCAATTCCTGGGCATTTTTAATTGGTAGATTCTTTATTACTGAGTCAATTTCATTACTTGTTATTGGGCTGGTAAGCATATTAATGCATTCTTGGGTTAGTTTTGGTAATTTCTGTACATTTCTTAAAAATTTTTTAATTTGTTGGCAAATAATTTGCTAATTTGTTGAATATAAGTTTTCTTTTTCTTTCTTTTTTTAATTAAATTGTTTTATTGGTACATTGTAGGTATACAACACAATTACATTTCTCATTGGGAATTATACTTTTACATGATGCATCTTGGTTCTTATTTTTTCCCCATTCCTAGCCCTCCCTTCACACCCTCCACCCTTCCCTATTTACAAAGACTTTATTTCCATTTCTCATCATTTTTCCTTTCCCTTCTTTCCTTTCCCCTGCCCCTGCCCCTCACACTACCCATACCTCTTTGGACCTTTTCTTCCTATTTTACATTATCGATTATTCATTCTAATCATTGGTACATTTTAGGTATAAAATATAATGACATTCATCATTGGAAATTGCACCTTTACATAGTCTCTCTTGGTTCTTATTTTTCACCCTTGCCCAGCCCTCCCTTCAACCCCTCCAGTCCTCCCTATTTACAAAGACTTTGTTCCTATTTTTCCATTTTCTCATATTAATCCCATTCCCTTCTGTCCTTTTCCCTAGCCCTCCCACTTCCTTCCCCTTTGCCCGTTTCCTCCCTATTTCACATTACCTATTATACATTTAGTCCTTATTTACACTTTCAGTTTCTCACACCAGAGAAACTATTCGGTATTTACATGTGTGTCCTATTTATTTCACTTAAGAGTATCGCCTCAATGTGCATCCACTTAGCTATAAATGTCTCAAATTTCTCATTTTTTATGGCTAAGTAGTACTCTATTTTATAAAAAAACACATTTTCTTTATCCAGTCTCCAGTTGATGTGCATTTGGGCTGTTTCCAAGTTTTACCTATTACAAACTGTGCTGCTATGAACATAGGTGCACATATATCACTGTGGTATGATTCTTTTAATTCTTTTAGGAAGATCCCCAGCAGTGGAATAGCAGGGTCAAATAGGACTTCCAGTCCTAGTTCTTTGAGGTATCTCCATACTGATTTCCACAGTAGTTGGACCAGTCTACACTCCCACCAGCAGTGGAGCAGGGTTCCTCTTTCCCCACAGCCCCACCAGCATTTGTTATTGGTGGATTTCATGAGAGCAGCCATTCTTTCTGGAGTGAGGTGGAATCTCAGCGTTGTTTTCATTTGCATTTCTTGAATGACCAGTGATGTTGAACATTTTTTCATGTATTTATTTCCTATTTCTACTTCTTTGTCTGAGAAATGCCTGTTCATTTCAGATGCCCATTTTCAGATTGGGTCTTTAAATTTGGGAGGTCTGATCTTTTTAAGTTCTTTATAGATTCGAGATAGTAGACCTTTGTCTGAGGAAGAGCAGGTGAAGATTTTTTCCCACATTGTGGGTTGTCTCTTCACACTGCTGGTGGTTTCTCTTGCTGTGCAGAAGCTTTTTAATAAGAAGAGATCCCACTTCTTGATTGTTTGTGCTAGTTCATGGGCAACTGAGGTTTTGTTCATAAAATCTTTTCCTACACCAATGTCATCAAGGGTTCTACCTAACCTCTGTTCCAACTGGTTCAGAGTTTCTATTTTAATATTTAGCTCTTTAACCCATTTTGATTTTAATTTAGTGCATGGTGAGAGATACAGGTCTAGTTTTAATCTTTGGCAAGTTGATGCCCAATTTTTCCAGCACCATTTATTAAAGAGGCTATGTTTCCTCCAGTGAGGGTGTTTGGTTCCTTTATCGAAGATGAGATGGCTGAGTGTGTCTGATGTTGTTTCTGCATCTTCTAATCTGTTCCACTGGTCCTCAGGTCTGTTTCTTTGCCAGTACCATGCTGTTTTTATCACAGTAGCTTTGTAGTAGAGTTGCAGGTTGGGGATTGTGATACCCCCTGCCATGTCTCTGTTACCTAGAATTGCTTTTGCTATTCTGGAAGTCTTCTTGTTCCAAATGAATTTTTGGATTTTTTTCTCAAGGTCCATGAAGTATGCTGCTGGGATCTCAATTGGAATTGCATTAAATCTATATAGCAGTTTTGGAAGTGTGGCCATTTTCACTATATTAATCCTTCCTACCCAGGAACAGGGGATGTCTGTCCATTTTCTGATATCATCTTCAATCTCTCTTTTCAGAGTGCCATAGTTTTCAGAGAAGAAGTCTTTGATTTCTTTCGTTAGGTTGATTTCTAGGTATTTCAGTCTTTTGGGTGCTATTGTGAAAGGAATTATTTACCCTATTTCTCTCTCAGTGAGTCTGTCATTGGTGTAGAGGAAAGCTATTGATTTTTGTGTGTTGACCTTGTAACCAGCTACTTGACTGAATTTGGTTATTAAGTCTAGAAGACTTTTGGTGGAGTTCTTGGGGTCTTCTATATAGAGTATCATGTCATCTGCAAATAATGACAATTTGACTTCTTCATTACTTATCTTTATTCCTTTAATTTCTTTCTCTTGTCTAATTGCCATGGCTAATGTTTCCAAAGCTATATTGAACAGGAGTGGTGATAGTGGATGTCCTTGTCTTGTTCCTGATTTTAGTGTGAAGGGTTTCAGTTTTTGACCATTTAGTATGATATTGGTTGTTGGTTTTTCATAGATGGCTTTTATCACTTTGAGGTAGAGGCCATCTATTCCAATTTTTTGTAGGGTTTTTATCGTAAATGCATGTTGGATTTTGTCAAATGCTTTTTCTGCGTCTATGGAGATAATCATATGGTTTTTGTCCTTGGCTCTATTGATATAGTGTATTACATTGATTGATTTGCATATATTGAACCATCCCTGCATCCCTGCAATGAATCCCACTTGGTCAGGTTGTATAATCTTGATGATCTTCTGCATTCTGTTTGCCAGTATCTTATTAAGGATTTTTGCACCTATGTTCATTAGTGAGATTGGCCTATAGTTCTCTTTTTCAGTTGGGTCTTTCTCTGCTTTGGGGATCAAGGTGATGCTTGCTTCCAGGAATGAATTTGGGAGTATTGCTTCCCTTTCAATTTCATTGAAGAGTTTAAACAGTAGTGGCAGCAGTTCCCCTCTAAATGTCTTGTAGATTTCAGCAGTGAAGCCATCAGGACCCGGGCTTTTCTTAGCTGGTAAGCTCTTAATTACATTTTCAATTTCATTGGTTGATATTGGGTTGTTTAGAATTTTTAGGTCTTTTTCGTTCAACTTTGGTAATTCATATGTATCTAGGAATCTGTCCATTTCTTCTGTGTTGTCCATCTTATTGGTGTATAGGTTCTGGAAGCAGGTATTGGTGATCCTCTGGGTTTCTGCTGGGTCTGTTGTAATTTCACCCTTTTCATTCCTAATTGCACAGATTTGGGCCTTTTTTTCCCTTTTGCTGACAAGTTTGGCTAAAGGTTTGTCAATTTTGTTGATTCTTTTGAAGAACCAACTCTTGGCTTCATTGATTTTTTGTATCGTTCTCTTAGTCTCCATTGCATTGATTTCTCCTCTGATCTTTATAGTTTCCTCCCTTGTATGAGATTTGGGGTTGTCCTTCTCATCTTTTTCTAGAAGCTTGAGGTTCAGCGTCAGGTTGTTTAATTAGGCTCCTTCTGTTTTCCTAATATGTGTATTCACTGCTATGAATTTCCCTCATAAGACTGCTTTCATTGTGTCCCACAGATTTCGATATGTTGTATTGTCATTGTCATTTAATTGAAGGAACTGTCTGATTTCTTCTTTAATTTCCTCTGTGACCCATTGGTTATTCAGAAGTGTGCTGTTCAATTTCCACGTGTTTATGAAATTTTTTGAATTTCTTTTGCTATGGATCTCCAATTTCATCGCACTATGGTCTGATAATATACAGGGGATAACTTCAATTCCTTTGCACTTACTTAAACATGTTCCATGTGTGAGTATGTGGTCTATTCTGGAGAATGACTCATGTGCAGCTGAGAAGAATGTGTATTCTGATTTTTTGGGGTGGAAGACTCTGAAAACATCTGTTAAGTTCATTTGCTCAAGAGTTTGATTGAGTTCTAGTATTTAATTACTTATTTTTAGTCTAGTTGACCTATCTATTTGTGACAGTGGGGTGTTGAGGTCCCCCACTACAATTGTATTAGTGCATATATGACTTTTCATGTCTGTTAGTATTTGTTTTATACAGTTGGGCACACTAGTGTTTGGTGCATAGATATTTATGATTGTCATCTCTTCCTCTTGGATTCTTCCCTTTACAAGGATGTAGTGGCCTTCTTTGTCTCTCTTAATCACTGTTGGTTTGAAATCTACTTGATTTGCAAAGAGGATAGCTACTCCTGCTTTTTTTTTGGTTCCTGTCACATGGAGTATTGTTTTCCACCCTTTAACTTTCAGTCTATGAGTTCCATTTTGAATTAAGTGTGTTTTTTGTGTGCAGCATATTGTTGGCTTTTGCTTCTTGACCCATTCTGCCAGTCTGTTTCTTTTGATTCCTAAATTGAGACCATTAACATTGATGGTTATAAATGAAATATATTGACTTGTCATTGCCATGACTTTTTCTTTTTGTTTGGTTGTCCCCCTCTACATTTAATTTCTTGTCATACCAGATGGGTTCATTCTGCTTTGCTTCCTGGGGTTGTGATCCTCAATGTCTGTTCCTAGGATATTGTGTAAAATTCTTTGGAGTGCTGATTTGGTATTCACAATGTTCCTAAGGTGCTCTTTGTCCTGAAAGTATTTTATTTCTCCATCAATTTTGAAAGATAATTTTGCAGGGTACATCAATCTGGGTTGGAGGCTGTTTTCTTTTAGGGCTTGGAATATGTCACTCCAAGCTCTTCTTACCTTGATGGTTTGTGTTGAGAAGTCTGCTGTGATTCTGATGGGCTTTCCTTTGTATGTGATTTGTTTCTTTTCTCTAACTGCTTGTAGAACTTTGTTCCTCTGTTGAGTTTCTGGAATCTTAACAATTATATGCCTATGTGTAGATTTTTTTGATCAAGGCTATTTGGAGTCCTATATGCCTCACTTATCTGTATGTCAAGCTCTTTTCCCCTGCTTGGGAAGTTTTCTGCCATTATTTTTGTGCAGAGATTTTTTTATGTCATCTGCACTCTCTCCTGTTTCTTCATTATACCCAATCAGTCTTATGTTATTCTTTTTTACATCATCTAGCAGCTGCTGGATTGATTTCTCATGTTCTCTTATAATTTTGAAGCAATTTTTCTTTTCCTGGTCACTATTTGCAATCTTATCATCTATATCTGGAATTCTGTCCTCTCATTGGCTCATTCTGCTGTGTAGACTTTCAGTGGAGTTTTTCATGTCCTGGAAATCTATTTGCATCTGTTTTATGGATTCCATTTTTTCTTATGTTGGGATTTCATCATGTTCCTGAGCTCCTCTCTAGATTTATTAATCATGTCTTGCACTAGGGGCACAATTTCTCCTGTTATCTGAGAAATTATTTCTGATTTCATCTTTTCCAGATCCCCTTTTGTTTCCAGTTCAGTGGGTCTGGGTGGTTGAGTATCAGAGTGTTCCATCTCATTTCCCTTTGGGGTTGCTCTAGATGATCTGGCAGTCTGGTTTTGAGACTTGTTTACGTGTTTTCTCATTTTGACTGTGGTGGGGGGCTGTTAGCCCCTGCACAGATTACCTCCTCTGAGCTCGGAGAGGTGGGTCAGGGGCAGGGAGTAGTGGTAGGGATAGTGGCCCAAAAGCCTTTTCCTGTGGGCTGGGTGGAGCAGGAGGGATGGTGGCTGGGAAGCCCCTTCCTCTGGTCCAGGAGCAGTGGGACAGAGGGTGGCCCAAAATTCCTTTCTTCTGGGCTGGGAGCAGTGGGAGAGATGGTGACTGGGAAGCCCATTCCTCTGGACCAGGAGCAGTGGGACGGCGGCTCAGAAGCCCCTACCTATGGGCCGGGAGCAGCAGGACTCAGTGCCTTCATCTGTTGGTCTGGTGTCCTCTGCATCTTTGTAGTGTGGAACCAGGTGGCTGCCTGTCTGCAGCGGGGTGATTCGGTGCCTTCTGCGTGACTCGGGACCTCGGTAAGGCATGCACAGACCTCCCTGTCTGCAGCGGGCTGATTTGGTATGTTCCGTGCCACTTGAGACCTTGGTAGGTCATAGGCAGACCTGCCTGTCTGCAGTGGAGTGATTTGGCATCTTCCGCATGACTCAGGACTTCGGTAGGGCGTGGGCAGACCTGCCTGTCTGCAGCGGGCTGATTCGGCGTCTTCCTCGCTGTATATACATACAGTTTTTGAGTATTATATGTGTCCCCTTCTTTTTCCTCTACCCCTTTTTTGGGGGGTTACTGCAGGTTGAGGACTAGAGAACTGGGAAGATTATGTGGTTTTATGGAGCTTTTTTGTAGGATGTTGTCTCCCCTTGAGTAATTTGCAGCTTTCTATGTCCAGTTCTAGTATTTACCCCTCCTATTATTTACTTTAAGTGGTTTGACTCTGTCCCCATGTTGTGCCACAAGAATTGTTTAATTTATAACAGTATCCATGGATTCAGTCTTACAACATTTTAATATGATAGTCCTTGCAGTTACTTTCCCCGCTTTGTCTATTCTCCAGATAAGGGAAACAACCTAGACACCTATTAAATCAGAGGCAATGAAAGTACAAATACACAAGAGTAACTTTCCAATATGCACACAAACACCATAAAAGAACATAACTCCATGTTACTAAATAACTCAAGAAACATACAAAAACTTAAGCCAATAAGATGTCTGATAGGAATATAGATCAATATTCCAATGAGCCATTGCATATATGATTCCCAAGTAGCTTCTTTCCCAGATAGTCTTAATATTCACATCCCAAATTCTCCTATGATCCCTCCACTGCAAAACTGGAGTTAACTGAGACTCAGGACCTCTTTCTGCCAGGTTGCAGGCATTTCTGCAGAATTTGATCAAGCTTGAGTTCTTGGGTTTGGAACTCTTGATGTCCCTCTCCCTGGGTGTGATTGTGGATTCAGCAGACAAATTCACCGGCATTAAATTGTCCATTGAGTCAGGATTATTCCTATTCAATCAATTCAACTACAGCAGTAACAGTCTAATCCATTTCAGTGGTGTCTATCAGGACTAGTTGAGAAATAACTTACCATAAGCCCCTGTGTTGGGTCTCCCTTTTTCAGTGGGTATGCTGCACTAATATGACCCTCCAATTCCGGGTAACTAAGGTTGAATCCAATGCCTGATTGCAGGTCCTGGATCTGTGATCAGGACTGTGCTCCATGCCTTTCAGTGGGACTCACCTCAATCTGCTTTCCAACTTCCAACATTCTCCAGTGACTATCTTTCCCTCATCAACTCTGGGACCTTGGCAGTATGAAGCTGCCAGGGGGGTGCTCTGGGATTGAAGTTCAAAGTCCCAGCCTTTTCCACAATGTCTTTCTGCAATGTCTTTCTGACCTGTGCCTACACTTCCTGGCTATGTCCTGGGGCTTGTAATGCAGAGACTCATTACCTGTTGCCACTGGAAGATCTCTCAGGAATGAGAGACTCAGATTCTTCCCACTGTCTCCAACTCCAGACTTCAGACACGTTATCTGGGAGAAGCCAAGCTGCTAGAACTCAGTGCTCTGCCATTGTCTCCTCGCTCCTCTGTGTTTCCTGTTGATGTTCTCTGAGGCACTCCATCGTGGCCCTTCCTCTACTCAACCATGTTGGATCTTCCAGCTCATACCTTCTCAATTGATCTTTCCTTAGCTTTTATGATGTGACTCTTCCTCAAGTCAGCCACATTGACTCTCCTATTCTGGACTTTTGCTTTGTCTAGGAACAGGTCTGTTTGGCTGGTGCTTCTGCTGTCCCATGAAGAGGGGAAACAATGCAGAACTAGCTCCAAGTTGGTGGTGGCTGAGCTGAAGTGTGTAATCCACAGTTGTAGAGTTGGTCAGGGACCAGCCCATGGGTCCAAGCATTTTGGCAGGGACACAGGTTTGATGTTATTTAAAATGTGGATAAATTTAAGAATTCATAGCTAATGTATTACATTAATCTCATCTGTGTATTTACCTAACACAATTGAGCTTTTATTAAGATCACTTTACTTTGTCTATGCACTGTCCTTTTTTGCAGGAAGGAGTAAATGCTAAGATGTGTTTTGTTTGTTGGTAAAAGGCTGTGCTCAGTAATTGTGGCACTGACATGAAAGGCTGCGGCCATTCTGAAGGGACTGCTGTGTTTCTGAGTGTGAAGTTAGATTCTCTTCTCAAGTGAGGTTTGCATGTCTGTGAAGCACATTTCAGCAAAGCAAGCTGATGCTGATAAACCCTCCTCTTAACAAGAGCAGTAAAGAGTCAAAGAACCCAGTGTTTTCTTTCAAATGAGACATGCAGAGAGACATGGTCATGATAACAAAACAACCTAGGATGTTTTATGTATTTCTAAAAGACAGGAGGGAAAGAAAGACATAGAAACTAGGCATTCTCACAATAAAAGGTGTAAGAGGATTAAATATCATGGCCTGAGGAAATGTTTCTAAACCATGATATCCTGGAGCTACTGAGGCAACAGGCAGGGAAACAGGGAAACAACTTGGAGCCAATTAGGCAGAACTTTGGGGACAGATGCATAGCCAATGGCAGGATGTTGTGCCAACCTGGATATCTCTCCCTCAGCCCAGAACTCTGCAGATATCATCTGTAGGCAGCACAGGCTCCTGTTTCTGCTCTGATGGGTGACTTGAGTGCTGCCCATGGGTGGCTATAGGTAGCAATCTTACAGTCCATTGTAATCCTCCTGAAAGGCAGCAATCCTTGCTCCTTCTTCACTGGTTTTGGAAGGAGATAGAGTGGACCAGGACCTCACCTCTCGGGTCCTGGAAAATACCTTGACTATAGTAGAAATACACAAAATTCTACCTCTAGGTTTAGGTGAATTTTAGAAGTATATTTTAGCATATGACAGGGACCAACCCACTTTTTCTGAAAAGAACATGTACTGGTTTGTTGTAAAGGATAGTAGCATTGTATAAACAATATATGTTAGTACACTCAGGGCCTATCACAAAGTGTGTGGCTTAAACAACATGGCTTTAGTTTTTGCACAGTTCTGGACTCTGGAAGTCCAGACTTGGTATGGTACCAGGGTTGGTTTCTCTTGACACCTCTCTCCTTGGCTCCAGGATGGCTGCCTTCTTACTGTGTTCTTACATGATCTTTCCTCTGGGTGCACATGTCTGTGTTCTAAACTGCTCTCCAAAAACTGTTAGTCCTGTGGATTAGGGGTCCACCCATATGACCCCATGTAACCTAGTTACCTCTTTAATGCCTATCTCCAAACACAGTCAGTCTGAAGTACTGAAGGCTAGGGCTTCAACATATGAATTTTGAAGGGACACAATTCAGTGTATAACAGGATTTATAAGAAATATTTTAAGCTTTTGGAGCTATGCATCTCTCTCATTTAGTGTGAAAGCTGCCCAGGGAGTACATAAATGAATGAATGTGGCTGTGTTCCAATAAAACTTTATTTATGGATACTGAGATTTGAATGTCATACAGTTTTCACACATCATGAAATATTCTTCTTTTAATTTTTTCTCCAAACCATGTAAAAATTTACAAACCTTTCCTTGCCCCGAGGCTGCCTAAAGACAGCCCCTGGGCTGTGTTTTATCAGCTCCTGGAAGAAGAAGTGATTCTGCAGCCCTGTCCAGTAAATGCTGTATGTGGCAGCCAGTCCTCACATCTCTGTCCTGACCTGAGTGGATTTATGTGGGGCTCTTGTGTTCTGACAAGTGTTTTCATAGTGAGATCAGCCTACTCTGGAGACACATTTCTCTTTACCGGGATACCTTTGGACATAGTGAATAAAGCCATCCATCACCCTGAGAGTATTGACAAAGTCATCCCTGCCGGGTGCCAAGGACAGGAAATATATCACGTGCTCCAGTGGGTGCTGGCTTGAATGGACACTACTAAGCTGGGTGTTTGAACACTCTTCTGCATGGCATCTGAGCTAGTGCCTTCAGTCTTAACATCTTCTGTCATTGGGGCTTGAATTACTTCCAATGACATGGACCAGTGCATAGGGGTAGAAATAAATCAGTAGTCTTTACAGTCATTATACAGGACAAGGTTTTATTGACCAGCACAAGGTACAGCCCAGGCTAGGATGGGGAGCTTAAGCCTTTGATAAAACCTTTGATGCTGCCCAGGGAGGGCTTGTAGCTTCCCTTTGACTCCTCAGTTTGGGATCTGTCCAATGAGCTTATGGCCGCTTCCCCACCTCTAACTGAATAAGAGACAATGCATTTCAGGGAGAACTCTAAACTTTGGCCATATCCTCATCAAAGCAAATCCACTCTCTGTGTGTTCTTCGTAGCTCAATACAACTTTCCTGCATCTTCTTGTGGAAGTGACCATCATAGGAATTCAAATCTCTGGCAAAACAAGTTTTCAGGTCACACAGCTGGAAAGCATAACTTCCCTAAGTGGGGCTCCAGACTGGTGAATACAAGGGTTAATCCTGCTTTACCCAGGGCTAGTTTCCAGGGATACATTTAGCTACTGAGGAAAAACACTATGCACCAGATTTTGCTTTAGTGCAAATATAAGGTGTGATTGAAATATATGGTAAATGTTTAAATTAAAAATAAGACAGTAAAATACACACTGCTATTACTCTTCTTCAAAATAGTCCCTCCTCATTCGAACACACATACCCCATCTTTCTTGCCACTTTCTGAAGCAGTTCTGAATATCCTCTTTCACAGGTGTCTTTATGAGATGTGATAAAAAAATACAGAGAGTATTGCTTCTGAGTGCCATCCAATGGAAAGACTGGCTCATAAAAATATTACACTGTGTCCTCACTCATCATATTCACTGATCTGCTACTGTGTGACTTCTGGTTCTTCTCCACAGAAAAATGACCATCAAAGGTAAATGTTCTGAATCGATTCAGGACATAAAGGCAGCCACTACAGAGCAACTAAAGAACTCATAAAGAAGGACTTCCAGAACTACTTCAGATAGTGGCAAAAATGATGGGATAAGTGTGTTTGAAGTAGGGAGAATATTTTGAGAGGGATTGATGACAATGTGTCATTTCTCCTTGGAGGATGTAGCCTGTGTAGTAAACACCCACTTCCAGGATACTAGATCAGAATACCTTGAACATGTTGCTATACTTCCAACTTATTCTGAGAGCCTTTAATTCCCCAGGTGGCAATAAGATTATATATTTAGTCCACCAATTCCAAACCCTGCTGTTGCTGGGGGTCACTGGACAATGATGTTCATTGGAAGAATGTAGCCATTTGTTCATTCCTGCCTAAGACTCAGAGCAAGTTCTTCTGATTATCTCACGTGCCTTTGTCCATAGCCTTACTGATCTGGAGAGGGATTTGTTCAAGCTGTATAGAAGTATTAGGCCTAATCATGTGAAGAGTTGGTTGGCTGACTGACATACCTAGAAGCCTGCAGACCCTAATCCTGTCTTCACATGTTTTGCCCACCACTGCAGTAGAAACCACACGTGCTGTCTGCTGTGTGGCTTTGGTCTAGCTCATAAAGTCTGGTGGTATACAATACCAGAAGTCTCTGCTTTATTGGTCACACCACAGCCTATTGTCATATCTCCCTTGGCATCTGAGAACTGAAATTGATACTGAACTTGAGAGATGGACTCATGGCCTTAGCTCTTAAAGTGTGCATGGTTTTGCCCTTGGCTTTTCTTTTTCATATCAGTCTCATTTTCATTGGAAACCAGAAGACTGTTCAGGCCATCATGGAGCTTGAGCTACTTCTGCCAGACTCAGTACAATGCATCTGCTATGGTTTGAATGTATCTCCCCTATCCGTAAGCTGAAATTTGAGACCCAATGTGATAATATTAAGATGTAAGGCCTATAGAAAGTGATTAAGTCAAGAGTAGTCCTCATGAGTAGAATTAATGCCCATCTAAAAGGGCTTTGGGGAATGACTTAAGCCTTTTTTTGCCTTTCTGTCTGCCATTATGTGTGGTCACGCAAGAATATACTGAATGAACTGAAGAACCAGATACTGAATGCTGTTCCTTTAACCTTAGACTTCCCAGTTTTCAGATTTGTGAGAAATAGATCGATGTTATTTATAGATTTCTCAGCTTTGGTATTTTGTTGTAACAGCATAAACAGACCAAGACACTACCATCTCTCAGCCTGGGCTGGGTCTCCATAGCAAATTGATTGGTGCTCTTTTTTTCTTCTTTCTTAATGATTTCTACAACCCTATCCTATTTTAGGTATTTTCTAAACTCTCCTGATCTTCCCTACCCCACCCCTTCCTGTGGGCAGTCAAAAACTTGGCATGTACTTCCTTGACACTTCCCACATCACAAAAGAATGCCTACAATGCAGTCATTTACAAATGCCAGTATACTCACAGCTTTGAGGCCATGATCAGATCGCTACACCACAGGTTTCTATACTGTCCCTGTCTTTGGACCATAACTTTTGTACTGAGGAAGGAACCCAGGGTCTCATGCCTACTAGGCAAGTGCTGTACCACCGAGACACACCCCAAGCCCTTGGGCCTTGATGTTTTTGCTACATCTCGGTTTGGTAAAGACAAACCTGAATATATTCATTCTTTGGTGCAGATAACCTACTCCAAGAATAAAGGATAAGTTTGCAATAGTTAATTGAATTAACTGTTTTTCAAATATCATTTGTTTGATGTCATTTTCTCAGTACAGTTGGAGAACCAGGCAGCCACATGGTTGTAACAATACTCTCAGAAGGATGGTCATGAGTCGGCTCCTTCATTTGCAGAAGGGCCTGACTTACACAGAACATTCTCATCAGAGAACTAACACTGATATTCTTTGCTTTAGTTTCTCTCTGCTCATGTGCCACCTGCTTTTCAAGGCTTCAAAGGTATTAATTACAATTCCTCCTTAGAAAAGCTCCATTCTTTCCCCTAGGGAAGTGTTGCCCTATAGTTAGCCTAGTTGGTGAATTATTTAAAATGGATGCCAGAATCAGAGAGAGAAAGCTGTGAGAATAAACTCTGGGGCCTTTGGTAATTTATCTGTAGCTTCCTTGAATTACATATTCACAGATTGGCTCTGGTTTATACATTATTTAAGCCCAAATCATATTAAAGAATGCCAGAAATTTAGGTCTAGACAAGAGAAAGAAAACTGATTCTGTTTGGATTCTGTTACATTTATGTCTTGTGGATAATTTGTCTATCATTTGGAAGTCACAAAAGAGACCACAATTAAAGATTTAGATTTGGAAACCTTCAGTGTCTAAGTGATCAGCAATGTTATAGAGTGGATAATATCACTCAGAAAGAAGAGTATATGGGACCCTGGAATGCAAGTACAAAGAAAGAGCAAGAGGAAATGATCAGAGAACAGAAGAACACATGAGTGTTAGGAAATCTGATTAAGCACAAAATTTTAAAGGATGAGAGATAAAATCAAGTGCAGCAGAAAATCATGAGACAGGACAACTCAAAGTGTACACATGCAGGTGGTTTCATGGGGATGGTGGAAATAAATTTTATATTTGAGAGGGTGAATTGAAGGAAAAATTAAAGTGGAGAATGATTTTAAAAATATATTCAGTTTAGGAGAGATAGTGAGAAAAAGGACAGAGGTTAGGGAGGTAATAAAAGGGAAATGGGTGGAAAATTTTTATGGAGAGATATAAGATGTTGAAAAGAGATGGAAGATAATAAAATGAACAAAATCCATGAGAAAAAGGAATGAGTGGGCTAAAGGGATATGCAGATGAATTGGTTAAAAAAGGAGGAACATTTATTCTCTCAATGGTGGAAGGAAGAATACAGGCAGATATAGGTAAATGTGGAAATTGAGGTAGTTCATATTGACGACTTCATTTTTGTTTCTAAAAGTAGGAGCAAAGTTAAGGGGAATGATGAAGAGAGTGGGTAGGAGGATCACTGAGAGGAGATGGGGACTGAACCTCACCAAGGACACAGGCAAAGGTCATCAAGTTGTGACTATGATCTTCAGGAGCAACAGTGAGTGTATTTTAGCAATGTCCTGCAGCAGCATCAACGAGCTCAGGGTATTGCAGCGCAAGAGGCAGATTGTGGAAGGGACCCAGGATTGGTGCATTAAGAAAAGCTAGACCTTAGCACACACCCTACTGAGGTCCCGAGTTGTACGGAAGACACCAAATCACCCCACTGCAGACAGGCAGCCACCCGGTTCCACACTACAAAGACACAGAGGTCACCAGACCATCAGACCACAGTACTGAGTCCCGTTGCTCCCAGCCCAGAGGTAGGGGCTTCTGAGCTGCCATTACACTGCTCCTTGTCCAGAGGAAGGGGCTTCCTGGCCACCATCACTCCCACTGCTCCCAGCCCACAGGAAAGGGCTTCAGGGCCACTATCCCTACCGCTGCTCCCGGCCCCTGTCCCACCTCTCCCAGCTCAGAGGAGGTAATCCATGCAGGAGCTAACAGCCCCCCACCCCAGTTGAAATGAGAAAACACATAAATAAGTCTCAAAACCAGACTGCCAGATCACCTAGAGCAACCCCAAAGGGAAATGAGATGGAACACTCTGATACTCAACAACCTGGACCCACTGAACTGGCAACAAAAGGGGATCTGGAAAATATGAAATCAGAAATAATTTCTCAGATAACAGGAGAAATTCTGCCCCTAGTGCAAGACATGATTAGTAAATCTAGAGAGGAGCTCAGGAACATGATGGAGTCCCAATATAGGAAACAAATGGAATCCATAAAACAGATGCAAATAGATTTCCAGGACATGAAAAACTCCATTGAAAGTCTACACAGCAGAATGAGCTAATGTGAGGACAGAATTTCAGATATAGAAAATAAGATTGCAATTAGTGACCAGGAAAAGAAAAATTGCTTCAAAATTATAAGGGAACATGAGAACATGAGAAATCAATCCAGCAGCTGCTAGATGATGCAAAGAAGAATAACATAAGACTGACTAGACTCAATGAAGAAACAGGAGAGAGTGCAGATGACATAAAAAATCTCTGCACAAAAATAATGGCAGAAAACTTTTCAAGCAGGGGAAAAGAACTTGACATACAGATAAGTGAGGCATATAGGACTCCAAGTAGCCTTGATCAAAAAAAATCTACACATAGGCATATAATTGTTAAGATTCCAGAAACTCAACAGAAGAACAAAATTCTCCAAGCAGTCAGAGAAAAGAAACAAATCACATACAAAGGAAAGCCCATCAGAGTCACAGAAGACTTCTCAACACAAACCATCAAGGTAAGAAGAGCTTGGAGTGACATATTCCAAGCCCTAAAAGAAAACAGCCTCCAACCCAGACTGATGTACCCTGCAAAACTATCTTTCAAAATGGATGGAGAAATAAGATACTTTCATGACAAAGAGCACCTTAGGAACTTTGTGAATACCAAACCAGCACTCCAAAGAATTTTACACAATATCCTAGGAACAGACATTGAGGATCACAACCCCAGGAAGCAAAGCAGAATGAACCCATCTGGCATGACAAGAAATTAAATGTAAAGGGGGAGAACCCAACAAAAAGAAAAAGTCATGGCAATGACAAGTCAATACGTTTCAGTTATAACCATCAATGGTAATGGTCTCAATTCACCAATCAAAAGAAATAGACTGGCAGAATGGGTCAAGAAGCAAAATCCAACAATATGCTGCATACAAGAAACACACTTAATTCAAAAGGAACTCATAGACTGAAAGTTAGAGGATGGAAAACAATACTGCACGTGACAGGAACCCGAAAAAAAGCAGGAGTAGCTATCCTCTTGGCAGATCAAGTAGATTTCAAACCAACACTAATTAAGAGAGATGAAGAAGGACACTACATCCTTGTAAAGGGAAGAATCCAAGAGGAAGAGATGACAATCATGAATATCTATGCACCAAACACTAGTGCACCCAACTATATAAAACAAATACTAACAGACATGAAAAGCTATATATGCATTAATACAATTGTAGTGGGGGACCTCAACACCCCACTGTCACAAATAGATAGATCAACTAGACTAAAAATAAGTAATGAAATACTAGAACTCAATCGAACTCTTGAACAAATGAATTTAACAGATGTTTACAGAGTCTTCCACCCCACAAAATCAGAATACACATTCTCCTCAGCTGCACATGGGTCATTCTCCAAACTAGACCACATACTCACACATAGAACATGTTTAAGTAAGTGCAAAGGAATTGAAGTTATCCCCTGTATATCATCAGACCATAGTGTGATGAAATTGGCAATCCATAGCAAAAGAAACTCAAAAAATTTCATAAACACATGGAAATCGAACAGCACACTTCTGAATAACCAATGGGTCACAGAGGAAATTAAAGAAGAAATCAGACAGTTCCTTCAATTAAATGACAATGACAATACAACATATTGGAATCTGTGGGACACAATGAAAGCAGTCTTACGAGGGAAATTCATAGCAGTGAATACACATATTAGGAAAACAGAATGAGCCCAATTAAACAATCTGATGCTGAACCTCAAGCTTCTAGAAAAAGAAGAGCAGGACAACCCAAAATCTCATACAAGGGAGGAAATTATAAAGATCAGAGGAGAAATCAATGCAAAATCAATGAGGCCAAGAGTTGGTTCTTTGAAAGAATCAACAAAATTGACAAACCCTTAGCCAACCTTGTCAGCAAAAGGAAAGAAAAGGCCCAAATCCATGCAATTAGGAATGAAAAGTATGAAATTACAACAGACCCAGCAGAAATCCAGAGGATCGTCAATACCTACTTCCAGAACCTATATGCCAATAAGATGGACAACACAGAAGAAATGGACAGATTCCTAGATACATATGAATTACCAAAGTTGAACGAAGAAGACCTAAAAATTTTGAACAACCCAATCAACCAATGGAATTGAAAATGTAATTAAAAACTTATCAACTAAGAAAAGTCTGGGCCCTGATGGCTTCACTGCTGAATTCTACAAGACATTTGGAGAGGAACTGCTGCCACTACTGTTTAAACTCTTCAATGAAATTGAAAGGGAAGCAATACTCCCAAATTCATTCCTGGAAGCAAGCATCACCTTGAACCCCAAAGCAGGGAAAGACCCAACCAAAAAGGAGAACTATAGGCCAATCTCACTAATGAACATAGATGCAAAAATCCTTAATAAGATAATGGCAAACAGAATGCAGAAGATCATCAAGAAGATCATACACCCTGATCAAGTGGGATTCATCCCAGGGATGCAGGGATGGTTCAATATATGCAAATCAATCAATGTAATACACTGTATCAATAGAGCCAAGGACAAAAACCATATGATTATCTCCATAGACGCAGAAAAAGCATTTGACAAAATCCAACATGCATTTATGATAAATTCCTACAAAAAATTGGAATAGATGATCTCTACCTCAAGCTGATAGAAGCCATCTATGAAAAACCAACAGCCAATATCATACTAAATGGTCAAAAACTGAAACCCTTCACACTAAAATCAGGAACAAGACAAGGATGACCACTATCACCACTCTTGTTCAATATAGTTCTGGAAACATTAGTCACAGCAATTTGACAAGAGAAAGAAATAAAAGGAATAAAGATAAGTAATGAAGAAGTCAAATTGTCATTATTTGCAGATGACATGATACTCTATATAGAAGACCCCAAGAACTCCACCAAAAGTCTTCTAGACTTAATAACCAAATTCAGTCAAGTAGCTGGTTACAAGGTCAACACACAAAAATCAATAGCTTTCCTCTACACCAATGACAGACTCACTGAGAGAGAAATAGGGCAAATAATTCCTTCACAATAGGATCCAAAAAACTGAAATACCTAGGAATCAACCTAACGAAAGAAATCAAAGACCTCTTCTCTGAAAACTATGGCACTCTGAAAAGAGAGATTGAAGATGATATCAGAAAATGGACAGACATCCCCTGCTCCTGGGTAGGAAGGATTAATATAGTGAAAATGGTCATACTTCCAAAACTGCTATATAGATTTAATGCAATTCCAATTGAGATCCTAGCAGCATACTTCATGGACCTTGAGAAAACAATCCAAAAATTCATTTAGAACAAGAAGAGACCCAGAATAGCAAAAGCAATTCTAGGTAACAGAGACATGGCAGGGAGTATCAGGTTGGATTCCCAACCTGCAACTCTACTACAAAGCTACTGTGATAAAAACAGCATGGTACTGGCAAAGAAACAGACCTGAGGACCAGTGGAATAGATTAGAAGATGCAGAAACAACATCAGACACACTCAGCCATCTCATCTTCGATAAAGGAGCCAAACACCCTCAGTGGAGGAAAGATAGCCTCTTCAATAAATGGTGCTGCAAAAATTGGGCTTCAACTTGCCAAAGATTAAAACTAGCCCTATATCTCTCACCATGCACTAAACTAAAATTGAAGTGGATTAAAGATCTTTATATTAAAATAGAAACTCTGAACCATTTGGAACAGAGGTTAGGTAGAACCCTTGAAGACATCGGTGTAGGAAAAGATTTTATGAACAAAACCTCAGTTGCCCATTAGCTAGCACAAACAATCAAGAAGTGGGATCTTTTCTTATTAAAAGGCTTCTGCACAGCAAGAGAAACCACCAGGAGTGTAAAGAGACAATCCACAATGTGGGAAAATATCTTCACCTGCTCTTCCTCAGACAAAGGTCTACTATCTCGAATCTATATAGAACTTAAAAAGATCAGACCTCCCAAATTTAAAGGTCCAATCCAAAAATGGGCATCTGAAGTGAACAGACATTTCTCAGACAAAGAAGTAGAAATAGCAAATAAATACATGAAAAAATGTTCAACATCACTGGTCATTCGAGAGATGCAAATGAAAACAATGCTGAGATTCCACTTCACTCCAGAAAGAATGGCTGCTATCATGAAATCAACCAATAACAAATGCTGGCAGGGCTGTGGGGAAAGAGGAACCCTGCTCCACTGCTGGTGGGAGTGTAGACTGGTGCAACCACTGTGGAAATCAGTATGGAGATACCTCAAAGAACTAGGACTGGAAGTCCCATTTGACCCCTCTATTCCACTCCTGGCTATCTTCCCCAAAGAATTAAAAGAATCATACCACAGTGATATATGTGCACCCATGTTTATAGCAGCACAGTTTTTAATAGCTAAAACTTGGAAACAGCCCAAATGCCCATCAACTGGAGACTGGATAAAGAAAATGTGGGTTCTTTTTATACAATGGAGTATTACTCAGACATAAAAAATGAGAAATTGGAGACTTTTTTAGCTAAATGGATGCACATTGAGGCCATACTCTTAAGTGAAATAAATGGGGCACACATGTATAAATACCAAATAGTTTCTCTGGTGTGAGAAACTGAAAGTGTAAATAAAGACTAAATGTATAATAGGTAATGTGAAATAGGAAGAAAAGGGGCAAAGGGGAAGGAAGTGTGAGGGCTAGGGGAAAGGATAGAAGGGAATGGGATTAATATGAAAAAATGGAAAAATAGGAACAAAATCTTTGTAAATAGGGAGGAATGGAGGGGTTGAAGGGAGGGCTGGGCAAGGGTGAAAAATAAGAACCAAGAGAGATTATGTAGAGGTGCAAATTTCCAATGATGAATGTCATTATATTGTATACCTAAAGTGTACCAATGATTAGAATGAATAATCGATAATGGAAAATAGGAAGAAAAGGTCCAAAGGGGTAGGGGTAGTGGGAGGCACAGGGGAAAGGAAAGAAGGGAAATGA
Organism: Heterocephalus glaber; assembly: GCF_053883595.1. Classification (NCBI taxonomy): domain Eukaryota; kingdom Metazoa; phylum Chordata; class Mammalia; order Rodentia; family Bathyergidae; genus Heterocephalus; species Heterocephalus glaber. The sequence goes on along the minus strand of NW_028258142.1, from coordinate 10,471,897 downwards.
AAAATGGTGAGAAATGGAAAAAATGGAAATAAAGTCTTTGTAAATAGGGAAGGGTGGAGGGTGTGAAGGGAGGGCTAGGAATGGGGAAAAAATAAGAACCAAGATGCATTATGTAAAGGTACAATTCCCAATGAGAAATGCAGTTGTGTTGTATACCTACAATGTACCAATAAAAGAATTTAATAAAGAAAAGAAAAGAAAAGCTATACCAGGAAAACAGGTTTATGAGAGATTTGTAGGTCAATACCCTATTTTCTACCCGAAGTAAGTACAGAGGCCAGAAAAGTGTCGTGTATGTGTGTGTGTGGGGAGGGGAACAAAGGAAGATAAAGAAGGTAGTCATAGCAGGCTTAGTGGGAGGGAATGTGCAGCTATTTCTTGAATCTGACTTCTGTTTCCACTTCTCCCTGCTGCTGCTCTAGTCAAAAGCATCAATTTCTCCCAGTGAAAAAGATCAAAGCACTTTCTGACCCTCAACTTTATTAGCTTAGCAGCTGCTTTCAACACTTTTGATTGCTTCCTCTTTGCAAACACATTCCATTCTCTTTTTTTTCCTAAAAATTCAGGTGCCAACCTTTCTCTTGCCATGATCACATTGCCTGCTCCATTTCAGCCATCATTGATTCTTCATGGTCACCTTTGTGGTCACTAAATATTTCAGTGCATAAACACCTGATCCTGGACTTTCTGTTCCTTAGCAACTCCCCTCCCTAGGTTATATTCTTCAAAGAAAGGCATCAGGAATTCTCTGCGTGCCAAGATTCCCACTCTTCACTGAAGCACAACTTAGTTTCTGGGCTATAAATCCATGCTCTAACTGCCTGTTTGACATCTCAATTTCAGGGTGCAGATAGGCCCATTCAGAACAGGACATTTGTTTTCCATCTTCCACATAGTGTTGTACATGGTTGGAAAAATGTTTTTTAGCTATTAAACAATATAATCAGAGTTAGAGTGAAAATACATTTTTTTAAAAATTTATAAATCCTTTAGGTTTAGCTTCTGTGGTAATTCCCCCCCAGTCCATTATTTTGTCAGTAGTTCTTAAGAACAGCTGGTGTGAGTCTCTAATCACAGCCCAAAACTCTTCCTTCTTTCTACCTGGACTTACTCATTTCTTCCTAAATGCTTAAAGACAGATGGTGTGAAATACATGACCATGAAACAGGAATGAAAGAGGATAGCCAGGTTGATAGGGGAATGCTAGCCTTGGTAATATGAATGATTCTACTGCCAGTGTGTGTGTGTGTGTGTGTGTGTGTGGTACATCTGATACAAAGTGCACTTGTTTTCTTTTTCCAACTGGCATTTTGCATTAATATTTCAAATCTAGTCTCAGAATTTAGTGAGGTTATAATTCAAAAGAAGAAGAAAGAAGGCCAATGACAGTATTTCCTGATCAGCTATCTATCCTTGCTGACTTTACCTAAGTTCTATGATTTTGGATAGCAGAAACATAGAATATCTATTAGATTCAATTTTTAACATGTTTATGGAGTATCTTCTAGACACTAGGTACTAAATATGCTGTTTTTATTAAGAATGAATTAAACATACAGATGGAAATATTTAGAAAATCTAAAAAATAGTTTGAATTCCCTTTTTTGAGAACACATATTCAAGGAAAATCCACCTGTAACTTCCCAAGTAAATAGATGTGAAATGATTAATCAGTAAGTAAGCTGGAGATACTGATAGGAGAGGACAACTCAAAGATACTAATGTATTTTATAATGTTTAGTAATTTAGGTACTGTCCAAAGTTGGGGCATGCTTCTATAAGTTTATTACTTTGTGCCTTTTAATCATTCTTGCTTGTTTATTGTTTTCATATATTTTCCAGTATTTTTTGCCATTCCTAACAGATGATTAAAAATGTTTTCTTCTTTGTCTTTTTTTTTTTTTTAGTGAGCTCCGGTGAGCTGTTTAATGGAATTTAAAGGCCATTTAAAGAGGAGGTATTTTCCTCTCTTTTAGTGTTTGTGATCTAATGTCTATGTCAACATTTCTGCATGAGAAAAATAGGCATTGTAGAAATGAATGGGTAATACATTGGCTCATTCTTGGATCATTACATGAGGACAAAACTAAAAAAAGAGACTGAATGAAACTATTTAAATGTGAATAATTGTGCTGAGAATGAATCCAAAGGAAAGCATTATTAGAAATCTCTTGGGAATCTGCTCTTCAGGAAAAGTATGTGAGTCAAGTCAGAACTCAAAGGGTGAAATTGATTCTTTATGAGATTGATTTGTAAGGGTCTTTTGAAAAGCTAAATTAGCTAGTTACAAATAGAAACACATGAAATAAATGTAAAGTTACCCTTTAAAGTAAATTTAAATATATTTTAAATTCTTTAAAATTAGTATAAGTACATTGAAATTGCCAAACTGATATGCTACGGTAGTAATTTTTAAAAGGTATCAAAACTAAATATTCCTACTATCATGAATGTTTTAAATAGTATTTCATATGGTCATTTCAGGTATGTGAGACTTATTCAAATAAAAAATGTATAAAAATATTAAAAACATTACTTATGACAGGATAGATTCACATCACTTAAATGGTAATAGAATATGCTGGCCAAGTATTATTTCTACGTTGGCAGTACTTTTCTACAAAAAGTGGTCAAGTAAATTACTGCTTACAGTTCTCATTGACTCGTTTGGGGACAAAAGTCAAGTGTGTTTATTGCTATTGATATTTTTACTTCTTTGGATGAAATATTTCCCATATTACCAAGTATGGTCAGATATAAATTCTGAGAAAGTCTTGTTAGTTCCTTTAAAGATCAATCCATTTTTCAGATTTATAGAGTACTCATGTTTAACATTAGGTTCCGAACAAAGTAAACAAACAACCAAATCTTCTTACATTTTCATTTAAAATTGGAGAGATAGTTATGCTGTACTCACGTTCTGCCATCCACACCTTTTGGATTTAATCCTACTTCCTCAGCTGAAGTTAGTATTTATTATTTTAAAATCCATTAGCATATGCAATAAATATATTCCTGTTGTTATAAGTTTGAACAATGCCTATGAATCTAATCTTCATTGAGCCAATCAATCTCATTTCTCTTTTCAGATAACCATGTGTAATTTGTTGTGGAACAAATCATTACACATGTAGCAGCTTAACACAGCACCCATTTATTATCCCAGTCCTGAAGATCAGAGGCTCTGGGACTCAGCTACTGTCAGGAGCTGGCAGGGCTGAAATCAAAGTATGGCTGGAGCTGATTTTGGTTCACAGGAGAGGTTCCTGGGGCCTCTTCCAACTGCAACAGTTCTTGGCAGCATCAACTCCCCTTCTTGCTTTCCACAAGATGCCCTCCACCTTCAAGCCAGCAAGGCGTGAGTCTTCCAAGCTTCAAATATTTGCCTGCCTCTATATTTCTCCAGTTTATTCTTCTGCCCTCATCTGGGAAAAGCTTTGCTTTTAAAGGGTTGTGTGATTATGTTGGAACCACGTGGACAATCCAAGATAATTTCCCTATTTTAAGGTCAACTGTTTAGTAACCTAAATGAAATCTTTGGCCATGTAACTTATGGAAGGGTCACCAGGGGATGAAATCCAGGGAGGCCAAAAGCTGCTACCAGCCTGTAGCTGTTGGTTTGGTTCCTTTTGAACTAAATAGATATGTGCTTATTATGAATTAGTAATGGATACTTCACAAGATTTTTCTGAGTTTTGTATATAAAATAGATATAACTTACTATTTGCTATCTATATTATTTTAATCTTGTTTTTACTATTTGCTTTAAGCTAAAATGAGTATTTTGTATGACTAGCTTGTTTCTGTCTCTCTTTCCTTGTACTTCCTATAGTTTTGATTTATAGATGTCGGGCTCTGGCTACAGATATCCCTGTTATCTTCACTGTGATTAGTACCTTTTACAGTATTGAAGTCCCTCTCTCTGTTCTTGTAAGTTTTTGACATTGAAAACTTTTGGGCTCTTTTTATCTCTTGAAAAAATTCTGATCTCTCTCTCTCTCTCTCTCTCTCTCTCTCTCTCTCTCTCTCTCTCTTTCCTAGCTCATACTCTTTTTGGTTTTGTTTTGAGTTTTTTCTTAAATTGGTGAATTTAGCTCAGTTAAAGTTATTGCTGTAATGGGTAAATTTGGTCTTAATTCTTTTATATTAAAGGGATATGTTTTCTGGTTTTATAGGTGTTGAAATGCATTTATCACGAAATCTCTTTTGTGGTTGGGGTGTGTGTTGAGTTCTGATATTGTAAAGTTTATATTGCTGTAGTTTCATTCTAGAAGTCATTATATTTTAAATTCTTCATAAAATGCTTGGTTGCAGATTTTTTTGGTAATGCCTCTTTTGGTGAGTGTTATGTAACTGTTAATATATTTTATTGGCCTTGTTCTTATTTTATTTTTTATTATGACACCACTGCATTGGCTTAGCAGTTATTTTTCTTTTTTTTCTTCTTAAATTCTTTTATTGGTGCATTGTAGGTATACAACACAATTACATTTCTCATTGGGAACTTGTATCTTTACATGATGCATCTTGGTTCTTATTTTTTCCCCATTCCTAGCCCTCCCTTCACCCCCTCCACCTTTCCCTATTTACAAAGACTTTATTTCCATTTTTCCATTTCTCATCATTTTTCCTTTCCATTCTTTCCTTTCCCTTGCCACTCCCACTATCCCTACCTCTTTGGACCATTTCTTCCTATTTTGTATTAACGATTATTCATTCTAATCATTGGTACACTTTAGGTATACAATACAATGACATTCATCATTGGAAATTTGCACCTTTACACAATCTCTCTTGGTTCTTATTTTTCACCCTTGCCCAGCCCTCCCTTCGACCCCTCCATTCCTCCCTATTTACAAAGATTTTGTTCCTATTTTTCCATTTTCTCATATTAATTCCATTCCCTTCTTTCCTTTCCCCTACCCCTCCCACTTCCTACCCTTTTTCCACTTTTCTTCATATTTCACATTACTTATTATACCTTTTAGTCCTTATTTACACTTTCAGTTTCTCACACCAGAGAAACTATTTGGTATTTATACATGCGTGTCCTATTTATTTCACTTAAGAGTATGGCCTCAATGTGCATCCACTTAGCTATAAATGTCTCTAATTTGTCATTTTTGATGGCAGAGTAGTACTCCATTTTATAAAAAAACCCCCACATTTTCTTTATCTAGTCTCCAGTAGATGGGCATTTGGGCTATTTCCATTTTAGCTATCACAAACTGTGCTGCCATGAACATGGGTGCACATATATTACTGTGGTATGATTCTTTTAATTCTTTGGGGAAGATACCCAGCAGTGGAATAGCAGGGTCAGTCAAATGGGACTTCTCGTCCTCGTTCTTTGAGGTATCTCCATACCGATTTCCACAGTGCTTGTGCCAGTCTACACTCCCACCAGCAGTGGAGCAGGGTTCCTCTTTCCCCACAGCCCCACCAGCATTGTTATTGGTTGATTCCATGATAGCAGCCATTCTTTCTGGAGTGAGGTGGAATCTCAGCGTTGCTTTCATTTGCATCTCTTGAATGACCAGTGATGTTGAACACTTTTTCATGTATTTCTTTGCTATTTCTACTTCTTTGTCTGAGAAATGTCTGTGCATTTCAGATGCCCATTTTCGGATTGGGTCTTTAAATTTGGGAGGTCTGATCTTTTTAAGTTCTTTATGGATTCAAGACAGTAGGCCTTTGTCTGAGGAAAAGCAGGTGAAGATTTTTTCCCACATTGTGGGTTATCTTTTCAAACTGCTGGTGGTTTCTCTTGCTGTGCAGAAGTATTTTAATAAGAAGAGATCCCACTTGTTGATTGTTTGTGCTAGTTCATGGGCAACTGAGGTTTTGTTCATAAAATCTTTTCTTGCACCAATGTCTTCAGAGTTCTACCTAACCTCTGTTCCATCCAGTTCAACGTTTCTATTTTAATATTTAGATCCTTAATCCATTTCGATTTTAGTTTAGTGCATGGTGAGAGATATAGGTCTAGTTTTAATCTTTGGCAAGTTGACACCCAATTTTTCCAGCACCATTCATTAAAGAGGCTGTCTTTCCTCCAGTGAGGGTCTTTGGCTCCTTTATTGAAGATGAGATGGCTGAGTGTGTCTGGCGTTGTTTCTGCATCTTCTAATCTGTTTCACTGGTCCTCAGGTCTGTTTCTTTGCCAGTACCATGCTGTTTTTATCACAGTAGCTTTGTAATATAGTTTCAAGTTGGGGGTTGCGATACCTCCTGCCATGACTCTGTTGACAGAATTGCTTTTGCTATTCTGGGTCTCTTCTTGTCCCAAATGAATTTTTGGAGTTTTTCCTAAGGTCCTTGAAGTAAGCAGCTGGGATTTCAGTTGGGATTAGATTGAATCTATATAGCAGTTTTGGAGGTATGGCCATTTTCACTATGTCAGTCCTTCCTACCCAGGAGCAGGGGACGTCTTTCCATTTTCTGATATCATCTTCAATGTCTCTTTTCAGAGTGATACAGTTTTCAGAGAACAGGACTTTGATTTCTTTTGTTAGGTTGATTCCTAGGTATTTCAGTGTTTTGGATGGTGTTGGGAAAGGAATTGTTTGCCCTGTTTCTGTTTCAGTGAGTTTGTCATTCGTGTAGAGGAAAGCTATTGATTTTTGTGTGTTAATCTTGCATCCAGCTTCTCTACTGAATTTGGTTATTAAGTCTAGAAGACTTTTGTTGGAGTTCTTGGGGTCTTCTATATACAGTATCATGTCATCTGCATATAATGACAATTTGACTTCTTCATTTCCTATTTTTATTCCTTTTATTTCTTTCTCTTGTCTAAATGCCATGGCTAATGTTTCCAAAGCTATATTGAACAGGAGTGGTGATAGTGGACATCCTTGTCTTGTTCCTGATTTTAGTGTGAAGGGTTTCAGTTTTTGACCATTTAGTATGATATTGGTTGTTGGTTTTTCATAGATGGCTTTTATCACTTTGAGGTAGAGACCATCTATTCCAATTTTTTGTAGGGTTTTTATCATAAATGCATGTTGGATTTTGTCAAATGCTTTTTCTGTGTCTATGGAGATAATCATATGGTTTTTGTCCTTGGCTCTATTGATATAGTGTATTACATTGATTGATTTGCATATATTGAACCATCCCTGCATCCCTGCAATGAATCCCACTTGGTCAGGTTGTATGATCTTGATGATCTTCTGCATTCTGTTTGCCAGTATCTTATTAAGGATTTTTGCACCTATTTTCATTAGTCAGATTGGCTAATAGTTCTCTTTTTCAGTTGGGTTTTTCTCTGCTTTGGGGATCAAGGTGATGGTTGCTTCCAAGAATGAATTCAGGAGTATTGCTTCCTTTTCCATTTCATTGAAGAGGTTAAACAGTAGTGGCAGCAGTTCCTCTCTAAATGTCTTGTAGAATTTAGCAGTGAAGCCATCAGGGCCTTGGGCTTTTCTTAGTTGGTAAATTATTTATTTTCAATTTCACTGATTGATATTGGGTTGTTTAGTACTTTTAGGTCTTCTTCCTTCAACTTTGGTAATTCATATGTATCTAGGAATCTCTCCATTTCTTCTGTGTTTTCCATCTTATTGGCGTATAGGTTCTCAAAGTAGGTATTGATGATCCTCTGGATTTCTGCTAGGTCTGTTATAATTTCACCCTTTTCATTCCTAATTGCATGGATTTGGGCCTTTTCTTTCCTTTTTCTGATAAAGTTGTCTAAGGCTTTGTCAATTTTGTTGATTCATTCGAAGAACCAATTTTTGGCTTCATTGATTTGTTTGTATTGTTCTGTTAATCTCCATTGCATTGATTTCTCCTCTGATCTTTATAATATCTAATATAATATAATAATCTATATAATTTCCTCCCTCGTATAAGCTTTGGGTTTGTCCTGCTCTTCTTTTCCTAGATGCTTGAGGTTCACTGTCAGGTTGTTTAATTGGACTCACTCTGTTTTCCTAATGTGAGTATTCAGTGCTATGAATTTCCCTCTAAGACTGCTTTCATTGTGTCCCATAGATTTGGATATGTTGTATTGTCATTGTCATTTAATTGAAGGAACTGTGTGATTTCTTCTTTAATTTCCTCTATGACCCATTGGTTATTCAGAAGTGTATTGTTCAATTTCCATGTTTTTAAGAAAATTTTGCCTTTTCTTTTGCTATTGATGTCCAATTTCATCGCACTATGGTCTGATAATATACAGGGGATAACTTCAATTCCTTTGCACTTACTGAAGCATGTTCTATGAGCATATATGTGGTCTATTTTTGAGAATGACCCATGTGCAGCTGAGAAGAATATGCATTCTGATTTTGTGGGGGTGGAATACTTTGTAAACATCTGTTAAGTTCATTTGTTCAAGAGTTCGATTTAGTTCTAGTATTTCATTACTTATTTTTTGTGCAGGTGATCTATCTATTTGTGACAATGGGGTATTGACACCCCCAACTAGTATTGTATTAGTGCATATATGACTTTTCATGTCCATTAGTATTTGTTTTATATAGTTGGGCACAGTAGTGTTTGGTGCATATATATTTATGATTGCCATCTCTTCCTGTTGGATTTTTCCCTTCACAAGGATGTATTGTCCTTCTTTGTCTCTCTTAATCAGAGTTGGTTTGAAATCCACTTGATCTGCAAAGAGGATAGCTACTCCTGCTTTTTTGGGGGTTGTTGTCGTATGAAGTGTTGTTTTCCACACTTTAACTTTCAGTCTATGAGTTTCTTTTTGAATCAAGTGTGTTTCTTGTATGCAGCATATTTTTGGATCTTGCTTTCTGACCCATTCTGCCAGTGTATTTCTTTTGATTGGTGAAGAGATCATTAACATTGATGATTACAACTGGTATGTTTTGACTTATCATTGTCATGACTTTTTCTTTTTGTTGGATTCTCCCCCTTTGCATTTAATTTCTTGTTGTGCCTGATAGATTCATTCTGCTGTGCTTCCTGGGGTTGTTATCCTTGATGTCTTTTCCTAAGTATTGTCTGAAATTTTTTGGAGTGCTGCTTTGATATTCATGAAGTTCCTGAGGTGCTCTTTGTAATGAAAGTATCTTATTTCTCCATCAATTTTGAAAGATAGTTTTGCAGGGTACATCAGTCTGGGTTGGAGGCTCTTTTCCTTTAGGGCATGGAATACATCACTCCAAGATCTTTCTGCATTGAGCGTTTGTGTTGTGAAGTCTGCTGTGATTCTGATGGGCTTTCCTTTGTACGTGATTTGTTTCTTTTCTCTAACTGCTCTTAGAAGTTTGTTCTTCTGTTGGGTTTCCAGAATCTTAACAATTATATGCCTAAGTGTAGATTTTTTTTGATCAAGGCTGGTTGGAGTCCTATATGACTCACTTATCCATATGTCAAGCTCTTTTCCCCTGCTTGAGAAGTTTTCTGCCTTCACTTCTACGAACAGTTTTTTTTATGTCATCTGCATTCTCTCCTGTTTCTTCATTGACTCCAGTCAGTCTTACGTTATTCTTCTTTGCATCGTCTAACAGCTGCTGGATTGATTTCTTATGGTCCCTTACACTTTTGAAGCAATTTTTCTTTTCCTGTTCACTAATGGCAGTCTTATCTTCTCTGTCTGAAATTCTGTCCTCACATTGGCTCATTCTGTTGTGTAGACTTTCAGTGGAGGTTTTAATCTCCTGGAAATCTGTTTGCATCTGTTTTATGGATTCCATTTCTTTCCTATGTTAGGATTCCATCATTTTACTCAGGTCCTCTCTAGATTTATTAATCATGTCTTGTTGTATGAGTAGAATGTCTTTTGTTACCTGAGAAATTATTTCTAATTTCCTTTTTTCCAGATCCTCTTTTGCTAACAGTTCAGGGAGTCCAGGTGGTTGAGTATCAGAGTGTTCCATCTCATTTCCCTTTGGGGTTGCTCTAGGTGATCAGGAAGTCTGGTTTTCAGACTTGTTTATGTATCTTCTCATTTTAACAGTGTGTGTGTGTGTGTGTGTGTGTGTGTGTGTGTGTGTGTGTGTGTGTTGCTGGCTCCCATGTGGCTCACGTCCTCTGCACTGGGTTCAGTGCTACAGTGGCCTGGATGCCTCCTCCTCTGTGCTGGGAGTGGTGGTATAGTGACCCAGATTCTTCCTCCTCTCTGCTGGAGTGGTGGTATGTTGGCCCAGAAGCCTCCTCCTCTGCACTGGGAGCTGTGGTAGGGCAACCCAGAAGCTCCCTCTCCTGCATGGAGAGAGGTGGTACAATGGCCTGGAAGCCTCCTCCACTGTGCTGGGGGTGGTGCTTCAGCAGTCTGGAAGCCTCCCCCTTTGATCTTGGCAGTTAGTTTTCTTTATCTCTGAATTAATTAGCCTTTCCTAGACCACCAGTTTGGATATTTCTTGTAGAATATTAGACGGAATAGAGCAGAATTTAACTCTTTTTTGCCTTTGTTTTTCCGTGTTCTGGAAAATAACACTCCTTTTTATCCTTAACTCATCTAGTTTTTTAAACAAATCTGCCCAATGGAGCTTGTTTTGGCAGCTCAGCTCAATCTGTTCTTCACAACTCTGGTGGCAAAAAGGGACCTAGCTCTTGTCCTGAGCATATATCCTACATTTCCCCAAGTACAGTGGTCATCTGTGTTCTCTAGGCTCTGCTTCCTCCTTCTACTTATTTATTTATCTCTGTTTTTATTCATGTGAATTTCCAATACATAATGATTATATTCCTTATGGGGAGTTTGAATATGTATATGACACATCCTAAATCTTTTTTCAACCCCTTCCCCTTCCTCCCTCCCTTCATCTCTTAATCCCTTTTTATATGAGAAAATCTATTTCCCTACTTAGTATTTTCTATCCTATTTTGCTTTTTATTTATATTTTAGGTTTCTTATATAAAAGAAATCATGCAATATTTAAGTTTGTGTGTCTGATTCATTTACTAACATTCTGATCTCAAGGTGGTCCATTGTCCTGCTAATACTCAAGTTTATCCTTCATTATAGCAGAATATTACTCCATTGTGTGTAAATACCACATTTTCTTTAAATATTCATTTGTTGATGGGAAGATAGGGTTGTTCCAAGATTTAGCTATTATAAATTGTGTTGCTATAAACATGGGTATGCATATATCACTGTAATATGTTATCTTTAACTCTTTCAGGAAGATACCTATATGGGGGATAGCTGGCTTAAGTGGAATTTCTAGTTAGTTTTTTCAGGAATCTCCGTTCTGATTTCCACAGTGGTTATACTATATACAGTGGTTTACATTCCCACCAACAATGTAAAAGGATTTTTTCCCCCCTACAGCTTTGCCAACATTTGTTATTATTTGATTTCTTGATTCTAGCCATTCTTCTGAGTTAAGAATAAATCTTAGTGTGGTTTTAATTTGGATTTCCTCAGTGGCCAAAGATGATGAACTTTTTTTCATGTATTCATTGGCCATTTGTATTTCTTCTGATAAGTGTCTATTTATTTCACTTGCCAATGTTTTGATTGGATCTTTGAGATCTTTATATATTCTAGATTAGTCCTCTTTGTAGAGTTCTTTATACAGTCTAGAGATTAGTCCTCTGTCTGAGGAATAGGTGGGAAATTTTTTCCCATTCTGTAGGTTGTTGCTTCACTCTATTGGCTGTTTCCTTTGGTGTGCAGAAGCTTTTAAATTTGATATGATCCCATTTGTTGATTCTTGATACTATTTATTATGCAGTTGGGGTTCTGTTAGATAGTTCTTACCTATGCATATGACTTCAGGAGCTTTAGCTGTTTCATCTTCCAGTAGGTTTTTTCTGTTTTAAATTTTAGATCTTTGATCCATTTAATTTTTGTTTAGTACATGCTAAGAGACAAGGGTTTAGATTTAAACTTCTGTATGTGGATAACCAATTTTTCCAGCACCATTTATTAAAGAGGCTATGTTTCCTTTAATGTATGGTTTATGCCCTCTTTTCAAAGATCATATAGCTGAATGTACCTGTGGGTATTTCTACATCTTCTATTCACTTCCAGTCTTCCATGTGTCCATTTTTGTGTGAGTACAATGTTGCTTTTAATCACTGTAGCTTTGTAATATACATAATTTGAAATCCAGGATTGTGATGCTTCTTAATTTGCCCTTGTTATCCAGGATTGCTTTTGCTATTCTGGATCTCTTCTTGTTCCATATGAATGGTAGGATTATTTTCTTTAGATCTGTAAGGAATCCTATTGGTATTTTGGTTGGGATTGCATTCAAACTGTTTATTAATTTTGCAAATATGGCCACTTTGACTATGTTGGTTCTGCCTACCCAGGAACAGGGGACATCTTTGCATTTTCTGATGTCCTTTTCTGATCTCTTTTTTAGAGTACTGTAGCTTTCACTGTAGACATCTTTCACTTCTTTGCTTAGGTTAACTGTTAAATATTTAATTTTTTGATGTTATTGTGAATGGTATTGTTTTCCTAATTTTTTTCTTGGTGAGTTCATTATTTCTGTACAGGAATACTATTGATTTTTATATGCTGAGTTTGCATTGAGCTGCATTACTGAATTTGGTTATTAATTCTAGGTGTCATTTGGTGGAAAATTTGGGGTCTTCTATGTAGAGAATCATGATGTCTGCACATAATGATAATTTGGCTTGTTCCTTTCGGATGCATATCTATTTCATTTCTTTTTCTTGCCTGATTCCTCTTGCTAATGTTTCAAGTACTATGTGAACAGAAGTCATGATAATGTATATCCTGGTCTTACTCCTGATTTCAGAGGGAAAATTTTCAGTTTTCCCTACTTAATATAATGTTGGCAGTAGGTTTGTCATAAATGGATTTCATCAGATTGAGCTAATTTCTTTCTATACGTATTTTCTTCAGTGTTTTCATCATAAATAACTACTGGAGCCGGAGATTTAGCTCAGTGGTTCCACCACCTGCCTCACAAGTGCAAGGACCAGAGTTCGATCCCCAGTACCAAAAAAAGAAAAAGTAAAAACCAAAAAAACAAAACCAAAAAAACCTACTGGATTTTGTCAAAATATTTTTCTGCATCTGTTGAGATGATCATGTGCTTTTTTTTCCTTGCTTCTGGTTAGGTGATGTATTGCATTAATTGAAATGTGTGTATGTTGAACTATCTTTGTGTCCCTGGTATGTGATCTTTTTGATGATTTGTAAGATTCTGTTTGCCACTATCCTATCAAAGGTTTTTGCAGCTATGTTTATTAAGAAGATTGGCTTATAGTTCTCTCCTTTTTGATTGGATCTTTGTCTGGTTTTGGAATCAGGGTAATTCTACCTTCCAGAAGTGATTTAGTGAACACTGTTTCCCTTTTTTTAAAAAAAAATTTATTTTATTGGTACATTTTTGGTATACAATATAATGGCATTCATCATTGGAAATTTTCACCTTTACATAATTTCTCTTGATTCTTATTTTTTCCCCCTTCTCCTGCTCTCCCTTTAAATTTCATTAAAGAGCTTGAGGAGTATTGGTGTTAGGTCTTCCCTGAAGTTCTTTTAGAATTCAGAAGTGAATGCATGTGGACCTGGGCATTTTTTATTTAGTAGTTTTTAAAAAATTGCTGCTTCAATTTCATTGTCTGTTATTGGATTATTCAGGGCTTTTATATCTTCTTGATTCAATTTTGATAGTTCATATGAATCTAGAAATCCATTCATTTCATCTGAATTCTTCAACTTAGTTATATAAATGTTTGTGAAGTCATTGGTAATAATCTTCTGAGTTTTGGCAGTTTTCATTTCTAATTGCATTGGTTTGGGTATTTTCTTTCTTTTTTTGTAAGATTGACTAAGGGTTTTGTTGATTTTATCTTTTGAAGAACAATCAATTCATTGATTCTTTGTATTGTTTTTTGCTCTCAATTCCATTTTTTTCTGCTTTGATCTTTATAATTTCCTTCATTGTTCTAGTTGTGGATTTGGATATTTCTTGGTCCTTGAGTTGAAAAGTGAGGTTGTTTATTTGGGATTACTTTGTTTATAGCATTCACAGCTATAGACTTGTCTCTTTGGACTGCTTTCATTGTGCTCTGTAAGTTCTGGTATGTTGTGGTGGCATTAGTGTTTAATTCCAGGAACTATCTTAATTCTCCCTTAACTCAGTGATTTTTCAAGAGAGTGTTGTTTAATTTCCATGCATTTTCATAATTTCTGTGGTCCTTTTGCCATTGATTTCTAGTTTCATTGTGTATATATGCTGACAAGTGAGAATGCTAGTTTCACTGTACTATGATCTGATAATATGCATGTTATAATTTCAATTCTTTTGCATTTAATTAAGCATGCTTAATTGGCTAGTATGTGATATATTTTGGAGAAAAATCCATGTACTGCTGAAAGGAACCTACATTCTGTTGTTCAGTAGAACACTCTGAGAATATCTATGAAGTCCATTAGTTTGAAGGTTTCATTCAACTTTGATACTTCTTAGTTGATTTTTTGTCTAGTCGTCTGTTTATGATGGTGAGGTATTGAGATGCCCTACTATAATTGTGTTTATGTTTATCTGGTATTTTATTTCTAGTAGTACTTGTTTTACAAAGTTGAGTGTCTTGCTGTTTGGTATATATGCATTAATAATTGTTATCTCTTCTTGTTGAATTGTTCCCTTATCCAATGTGTAGTGACCTTCTTTTCCTCTTGTAATCAGTTTTGTCTTGAAGTTCACTTTGTCTAAACATAGGATAACTATTGCTACTTGTTTTCAGATTCCTGTTGTACAGAATATTGTTTTGCATCCTTTGGTTTTTAGAATATGAAATTCTTTTTGGGTTAAATGTGTTTCTTGTATGCAGCATACCATTGAGTTTTGTTTCGTGAACCATTCTGCCAAACTCTTTTCTCTCTCTCACTCTCTCTTCTTTCTCTCCTTCCTTCCTTCCTTCCTTCCCTCCTTCCTTCCTTCTTTCCTCTCTCCTTCTTTCATATATGTCTGCCATACATAATGATCACACTCATCATGGGGAATTTGTACCTCTACACAATATATCTTAATTCTTTTTTCTCATTACCCTTCCTTCAAGCTTTCTCCCCTTCCACATTTACAAAAGTTTTGTTTCCATTTTGTCCTTCAATTCTTTCTCTTTTTAAAAATTCCTTTTTCTTCCTTCCCTTCTGCCTCCCACACTCCCTTGTTCACCTTCCCATTTGAACACATTCTTCCTACTCTCTAATATTTATTTTCTATTTTGCTCCTTATTTACACTTTGGGTTTCTCACACAGGAGAAACAATATGATATTTAAATTTGTTTGTCTGATTTATTTCACTTGATTATGGTCTTTTTCTTTTTGAGACAGGATCTCTCTATGTAGTTCAGGAATTCCTTGAAATCACTATGTAGCCCAGGCTGACCTTAAACTTGCAGCACTACTCCTTCCTCAACTTCATGAATGCTGGGATTACAGGCATGTGCCACCACACCTAGCCAAGATTTTGGCTTTGATATGCATTCATTTGCCAAAAAATGTATCAAGTTCATCCTTCTTTATGGAAGAGTAGAATTTTATTGTATATACATAGCAAATTTTCTTTATCCATTCATCTGTTGATGGGCACATGGCTGATTCCAAGATAAAGCTATTATAAATTGTGCTGTTATAATATGGGTATGGATGTATTGTTGTGGTGTTATGACTTGAAATCTCTCAGGAAGATACCAAGAAGGGGAATAGCCAGGTCAAATTGATCCCTAGTTTTAGTTTTTTCAGGAATCTCCACCCTGATTTCCATAGTAGTTGTACCAATTTACACTTCCATCAACAATGGATAATGATTCCTTTTCCCCTACAGGCTTGTGAATGTTGTTATTGGTTAATTTCTTGATGCCAATCTGTGTCTTTTGATTGTCAAATTGAGACTATTCACATTGAGAGTATTACTGGAAGGTATTTACTTATTCCTGTCATTACATTTTTTTTTCCTGTTGCTGATTCCCTTTGTTCTCCTTTTGCTTAACTGCTCATCCTATCAGGTATATTCACTCTATTAGAGCTTTTGTCATTGTTAGCTTCATTGTCTCATTCAGAGATGTCTCAAAGAATTTTTGGAATGTTGGTTTGTCAGTCATAAATTTTTTTATATGCTCTTCTTCACAGAAAAATCTTATTTCTCATCAATTTGAAAGATAGTTTTGCAGGATGTATCAGTCTGGATTGGAAACCATTTTCTTTCAGGACTTGAAACACTTCATTTCATGTTCACTTGGCTTTTTAAGTTTGTGTTGAAAAGTATACTGGAATTCTGATCGGTTTACCTTTATAAATGACTTTTGGCTTTTTTCTAACAGGTTTTAAAATTCTGTTCTTGTGCTAGACTTCTGGAATTTTGACTATGATGTGTCAGGGAGAGGTTCTTTTCTGATCATGCCTATTTGGAGTTCTATATATCTCACTTATTTGTATATTAAATTCTTTTTCAATATTTGGAAAGATTTTTGTTTGTTTGTTTTGTTTTTATTTTTTGAGGCAGGATCTCCCTTTGTAGTTCAGGCTGGCCCTGACCTCAGTATGTAGCCCAGGCTGGCATCGAACTCATGGTAACCCTCCTGCCTCAGCCTCCTGAGTGCTGGGATTATAGGTGTGTGGCACCACACCCTCCTGGAAGGTATTTTAGTATTTCATGTGAACAGGTTTTTTTTAAAGCAGGCTGTTGGACTTCATGTCAATCCTCACCAGGCCTGGTTCTTCACCATGGAGGGCAGGGCCCATGTCCTTCCCTGCATGGCTTAGATTTCTCAGGGAACTCACGTCTAGTCCACACCTTCACCATGGCTGTTTCTTGTGGTTCTCTCTCACCCAGTCACTGTGGGAGAGATAACACTGGAATCTCTGTTGCTGCTGGCCAGGTCTGTACTTTCTCCCTGGGTCTTTTGGGAATACCTCTTCCCCTGGCATTGGCATCAACCACAATCCAGTCAGTCAGTTAGTCTTCACCTCTGCAGCACCATGCCAAGAGGAAGCAAAATGTATTCTTGGAGTTGGTGGATGCTCATGGCCAGGTGACGCACAGTAAATTGCTGCTTTGCTTCCTTCTCCATTGTTCCTCTTCCACATCAGGAACCCCCCCATCTCTTTTTTTTTTCTTTTTTCTTTTTCCCCCATCTCTTAATAGAAGAAGGAAAGATGCTTACTTATGAGCTATGCTTATGCTGGGAAGTTGGGTAGAGGAAAAAGAGGTCTCTGGAAGATTTAAAATTTCAGACATTAGTTCTCTCTATGCATTTTATTTTGTAAATATTTCCTCCCAAACTGGGCAAACTTGTCATTTGTAATGGAGATTACAGTTTTTAATGTAGTTTTCCCCATTTTCCTGTTATTGCTCCTCTGCTCTGTGTCTTAAGAAAGCTTCACACTTCTCCCAAAGGTTATAAACAATTCTATTTTTCTCATGCTACCAGAATTTTGTTTTTCATATTGAGTCCCTTAGTACATTGAGAATTGATGTGGGTTATTAATCATATGCAGGAATCTAAACTTACTTAAAAAAATATATCTTATTGTTCTAACATTGCATGGACCAATTGAATAGTGTATCCTTTCCCACTGCTTTGACATACTGACTTTTAATATTCTTAGCTCCAAATAACTGAGATTATTTCTGAATACTGTGTTTTGTTCCATTGACCTAGTTATCATTTGAAGCACATTTACCCACCCTGTTTAATTTCCTGCAGTGCTATATTACATCAAGCAACTATTTCCTCTTTTCCTTTCAAAATGTCTTTGCTATTCCTGTTTGCTTTTCTGTTTATGTGACTTAAAATGAGCTTGACAAGTTCTGTAAAGTTCTACAGAAAATAGGATATTTATTGAACTTTCATGAACATGTAAATTAATTTAAAGAAAATCATCATCAATATTGGGATTGAGTCAGCTCACACTTCACATAGGAATAGATTTCTCTCTCTGTTTTGTCCTTCAGAAAAGTTTGAGAATGTTTATATGGATCTTGCAACTGGGTCACCTTCTCTTCCCTTCCCTCCTCTCCTCTCTTCTCCAACAGTGTCTCACCATATAGCCAGGCTGGGCTTAAACTCATGATCTTTCTGCCTCAGCCTCATGGGTATTGATATTACAGTCATGCATATCATGCCCAGCTTACATCTTTTTTGAAAGATTTACTTATAAGTGTTTATAGCTTATTTAAAAATTATGGCTCTTCTAAATGGAATTTTTTGTTATATTATTTATTTGGTTATTCCAAATATATATGATAGTGATTTATGTCTTCTTTGTTAATATTATGTGTGACCACATTCTGATTTATACCTAACTCATTACTCTTTTTATGATTGTATTTTATTAGGGCATGTTAATATTACATGATGATGGGGTTTATTTTGGGAAGTAGGTACATGCTTTTAACATATCTTAATCCATTTCAACCTCATAATTATTTAAATTATTTATTTATTAACTAATGTGTTTTTTAGATTTCTCATAAGAGAGAAAACATGATATTCAATTTTCTGGGTATAAGTAATTTCATTTAACATGGTTGTTTCTAGTTTCATCTACTTTCTTGTGAATGACATGATTTCATTCTTCTTTATGGCTGAGTAATACTCTATTACATATATATATACATATACATTTACATATCCATATATCCATATATATATCCCACTTTTTATCCATTCATCTGTTGGCAAGATCTAAGCTGTTCCCATGAATTAGGTATTGTGAATTAGCATGCTATAAACATGGGTATGCATGTATCACTGTAGTATACAGTTCTTAATTCTTTCAGTAATATGTCCTAGAGTGGTATAGTTGGGTCAAGTTGTATTTATATGTTTAAACTTTTGAGAAATTTCCATAGTGATTTCCACAGTGGTTGTAGTGGTTTATATTCTCACCAACAATGTAGCAGGGTTCTTTTCTCACAGCATCCTCAACACCATTCATTGTTTTTTATATTCTTTTTTTTTTTTTTTGGTCCTTGGGATGGAACTCGGGTCCTTGCTAAATCCCCGGCTCTGTTTTTTGTATTCTTGATGACAGCTATTCTGACTGGGGTGAGATTCTTGTTATGTTTCATGGCTAGAATATGTCTGTGTCACTCTTCAGCACCTTATTCATTCCTAAAAGACAATCTAGAGTCCTACCTGCCTCATGAATGTCTTTCTTTTTTAGAAAGTTTTGCATTAGTATATGTTTGGAATATATAGTGATGATTATAGTCAGTTTGGGAGTTTGATACATATACAGAATATCTTAAATACTTTCCTTAACAACTTTAATTTCTCTCAAAATAAACTTGCAATCTATTTATACCAGTAAGGTGTTTGTACCACCTTTATTGTTTTATAAATATCTTGCTTCTTCCTCAGATTACAAAGATAATGAGAATGGTGACTAACTTTTAAGGTTATTCTTTTACTCAAATGATTTAGTTATGGGACGGCTCTGCAGTACATATTTGACCCAATAAATATTCTTAGACCAATAGAGTGGAATTATTTTTAGCATGTTTTCATGTTACTGAGTTCTAATAATTCTAAGAAGATTTATAAAGCACATGATTATCAAATGCATCTTCTTTTTCATCTTTTTTTGGACAGAATCAATCAATATTGGCCTAGACAGTTGCTTTTTGGTAAAGAATTTGAAATGAGAGCAAAATTCTGAGTAGGCAGTCTTTTCTAATCCCACATTCCAGTTTGCAAAGAATGAACAAGAGTCATGGATTAAAAGTTGTTCAATTTTGTATGCAGTCTCATTGGTCCTGGGTATAATATACCCCGGAGCATTTGTCATCATAAGCAGAGGAGGCTTATAAGTTCAAGCCCATGAGGTCAGATATGGTGTGCTGCTGCATTGCCTATTACAGTTATTTACATTCACACTGGAACCGAATTGGTTTCTTGTTTCTTTTCATTTAATAATGTTTACATTGTGGAAATAAGCTAGTCATAAAATTTCCTGGCCATTTGTAATCTAGCCCTGTGAATTCTGCTTTCTCTGGAAATAGAAGGGTTGCTTGGTTGATTTTGCAACCTTCTTTTCTCATTCCTCTCCCAACCCCTATTTCTTGCCCCCATTTTCCAATAAGCTTTTAGAGGCTGATATGTTTACCTGCATCACCTCCTTAGCTGGCTGCTTCAAGGAGCCTGGATATTTGTATTAGCCAAGGTTTAAATTACACTTGGGGGATTAATTACAAGTGGATGTCTATAAAAAATCCAGAAGAGTATAAAATGCTTTGGTGAAGACTTAATGTAAGGGAAGTTTGAATCAGCCTGTAGTCATTAAATTGATGAGGTTAGATATCACACTTTATATGAGACTCTAAATGACTTTAAGGTGAAGTTTCTGCATTTTCTTTTGCAGGAATAGTGGATTTCTCACTCTGACTTTGTTTATGGTTATGGGGAATGTATAATTAAATTATTCAAATTAGAAGTCATGTGCATGTGTAAGTGTATGTTCTTAAATAATCCATACCCTAATTTTTATAGTTTGGAAATGTGAATCTTGGCGAAGCATGAACTAATTTGCAAAACCACTGAAAGTTGGGTATAATAAAGGTTACATGAAGAGTCACTGAGGACAACTGGCATGTTCTTCTCAGGGGTCTTGAAAGATAGAGGAGATGTTCATTCATGTGGAAAGAGAAAGAAAGAAATGAGCATCTCCTGAATATATCATCTAACTTTATATTAATGACCAGGGAATGAGTCACATAGGTAATTTCTATACATATACCTTTAAAATACCCCCAGAGGAGCTTTAGGAGTTGGTGAGTAATTGAAATATTTTGTATAATTTTATTTTAGAATATGGCTCTGGTGTGAGTTTTATGCCCTTGCTCGACAAGCACACAGAAATTTGGGCCTGAAATTAGCATATTCTTGAGTGCTCATGCTGGGTTTTGCAACTGAGATATACAAATTTTTTTTTCAGCTAGGCAACCAAAAGCATACACCCTGGAAGGGGAGATCTGGAATAAAAATCCTACACAATACACAATGAGAAGGCCTAACTCTTCTTTAGCAGCCATGCCAAATGGAGACTTTTGCATTCTGGGCAGGTTAAATGGAAACCAAAACAAATGAGTGAATTGAGCACACAGGCTAATTAGTAATTCTCTTATATCATAACTCCTGGCAGAACCCTGGCATTGAATTGCAAGATATTTTGCCAGACAATTCTTTCTCTTAATTGTCTTGATTTATATTTTTTCAAGACTATTTCAACCTCATTGTTATGCTCTTGTTCTGTAATAACCCTGTCTGGAGGCTGCTATAATAACACCTCTCAACTATATGCATACAGAATTATATGAATATCTCTATGTATCACTATATCTCCATTTAGGTAAATTTATAAGGAGAAATTCTCACAAATGTGGGAATAACTATTGGGTGTAGAGGAACAAATCTTTCTGGTTCTAAGCTGGAAGTTGTAAATCTGTGTCTTCAAGTAGGAACAAAAGCACCATGGGTGTTTGTGCACATCAGTGATACCTGTGGGGTTTCTTGTTCATGGTAACCTGACAAAAGGCTGGCTGCAAGACTGTAGGGAGAAGGTGCTCTCCACAAGTAGCCAGCACAGTCCGAGAGTTAGATGGGAAAAATGACAAGTACAAAAGGACTTTCCTCTTGCTCTTTAAATTGATTCTCAGCTTCGATGTAGGCTCTGCTGTCAGAGACTTTGTTAGTGCTCAGAGGAAAGCCCTACATTTGGCTGGAACAAAAATGAAGCTTCCTGGTAAGAATGAGGCAAGCTCTGTATTTTCATCAAGCACCTGATGATTTGCAACTTTTCACCTTAACTTTCTGGTGACTATTCTGGAATTCAGAACCATTTTAACAGGAGTCTAAGTCATCAGGATGACTACACAACTTGGATCTTCCTGGCCACTTCAGGAGGGAGTAGATGGAAACCCATGCTTTCTCTACTAGATATATAATAGTCCTACCTCTTGTACTAAAGTTCCTAAATTAAGGCAGCAAGATGATGCTCTGGTCCTCAGTGATATGATGAATGGTAAAGTTATGGAAGAGTTGTCCCTGAGCTAGACTGTGACATCTAGTCAGTTGCATGTCTTATTGATTTGTGTATCCCCAGTGCCTAGCATAGAGCAAGCACTCAATAAATATGAGCTCATAAATAGAGGATCCCTCAAACAAGAAGACAATATTTATTTTGTATTAAGTATGAGGCCACTAATCCTAAGTGTAATTTCAACTGGAAACTTGTAGCAAACATTTAGAAGTTTAATTCTTACATCTCTAGAAATAAAAAGTAGAAGATAAGATGGGCATTTTGGTTTTCATATCATAGCCCAAAGTTAAACTCTGCCTCAGTTTTAAAAGCTAAATGTGGATATAAACAGATACTACCCCAAATGAGAACTAGCAGAAATTATTTATTTGGAGCTTGTTCTAGCACGAGAGTCAGCCATCACATCATCACTTGGATTTGAATTGAGAATCTGGACAGGGAATGGGGGAGGCTCTGGAGAGCCCTGACTAGAGACTATTTGCAAAGGAAACTGGAAACAGGGTGCCCTTTGTTACAGGATAGGAATGAGGATTTGGCTTCCTCTGGTTGTTTCTAAGTTGGATATGGGGTAACATTAGAGAGTTTGTCAGTTGTTTGAGGCATGGACTTTGTGGATAATTGTTACGGGGGTTGTTTTATGGTTTTCTGGCTGGTTGCTAAAGATACTGGTCTGATTTCCAGCAAACCTGCCCTGTAGATCATAAGTTGGCTCCCTAGGCCTGTGCTGCAGAGTATTGGTCACGGTTCTATTTTTATATGTGGTACAGCCATTGTCCATTTTTATATTCAGTCTTTCATAGTTTTGAGGGTAGCAATGCTGAGTGTCAAATATTAAATTCACATGAAAAACCTTTATATTTTAGAAGTAAACTTAGCCAAAGGTTTATGTGTACAGAAAAAAGATTCCCTTTATGCTTACAATACTTTACAACACTCTTGCAATAGAGTATTTCTGAGTTTCATTTTTAGGAGCTGTCTAGGCCCTAATTAGAGATGGTCAACTGCAAGAGAAGTTTCTGAAGTGACAGCAAATATATCCAATCTAGTTAACTTTGTAATTAGAGCAAAAGTGATTTGCAGGGACAACAGGAATGACAAATCATTTCGGAGCAAGATGTGGACAAATGCAAGAAGGAAAGATTAAAAAATGTCCTGGGAAATAAAGTCAAGAAAAATGTAGGTGCCAGAGGTTCCTTTAAAATGAATGGATGTCTCAAAGGCCAAGTGTGCCATCAGCCCCCACACAGAAGAGAGTGAAAAATAACAATTGAAAATTACAACAGCATGAGAGGTAATTACAAGGACAGCAGTGATGAGATGAAAAACTGTGTAAGAAGAAAATAACTTGAAGTTTGAGGCAAATTAGAAAGCAGATACTTTATCAAGGAAGATGCTAAAATGACAGCATTTTCATAGAAAATACAGGTTTTGAATCTGGTAGTTTTACTGAAGATTGAGTTCTCATTGTAGAATAGATTTTTTTTTTTTTCCTAGTGAGAGAATTTAGAAAGCAAAGTGACTACAGGTTCAATAATAATCAAATAGCACCAAAATAATAAAAGAGATACACAGAAATTAAACCTGTCGTGGTTTCTGGAACTTTTAATTTTGATCCACAAAATCTCAACCTTATTAATATATGTTTTTGACATTATGAGACCCTAGATGCTGTTGTGAAGGGTTTGAATTCAAAAATTTAGGTTGATGATATTTTTGTATTCAGTTAATTTTATTTCAATATTGCATATGTTATAATTTTTATTAAAGGAAGCTTGAAAAATATAGACACATAGGAGGAAATATTTATCAGTCTAACATTCAAATAAGATCTTATTTTTTTCCCCATTCCTAGCCCTCTCTTCACCCCATCCACCCTTCCCTATTTACAAAGACTTTATTTCTGTTTTTTCCATTTCTCATCATTTTTCCTTTCCCTTCTTTCCTTTCCCCTGCCCCTCCCACTACCCTACCTCTTTGGACCTTTTCTTCCTATTTTGCATTATCGATTACTCATTCTAATCATTAGTACATTTTAGGTATACAATATAATGACATTCATCATTGGAAATTTGAACCTTTACATAATTTCTCTTGGTTCTTATTTTTCACCCTTGCCCAGCCCTCCCTTCAACCCCTCCAGTCCTCCCTATTTACAAAGATTTTGTTCCTGTTTTTCTATTTTCTCATATTAATCCCATTCTCTTCTATCCTTTCCCCTAGCCCTCCCACTTCCTTCCCCTTTGCCCCTTTTCTTATATCACATTACCTATTAAACCTTTTAGTCCTTATTTACACTTTCAGTTTCTCACACTAGAGAAACTATTTGATATTTATACATGTGTGTCCTATTTATCTCACTTAAGAGTATCACCTCAATGTGCATCCACTTAGCTATAAATGTCTCTAATTTCTCATTTTTTATGGCTGAGTAGTACTCCATTTTATTAAAAACCACATTTTTTTTTTATCCAGTCTCCAGTTGATGGGGATTTGGGCTGTTTCCAAGTTTTAGCTATCACAAACTGCGCTGCTATGAACATAGGTGCACATATATCACTGTGGTATGATTCTTTTAATTTTTTTTGGAAGATACCCAGCAGTGGAATAGTGGGGTCAAATGGGACTTCCAGTCCTAGTTCTTTGAGGTATCTCCATACTCATTTCCACAGTGGTTGCACCAGTCTACACTCCCACCAGCAGTGGAGCAGGGTTCTTCTTTCCCCAGAGCCCCACCAGCATTTGTTACTGGTTGATTTCATGATAGCAGCCAATCTTTCTGGAGTGAGGTGGAATCTCAGCATTGTTTTCATTTGCATCTCTCGAATGACCAGGAATGTTGGACATTTTTTCATGTATTTATTTGCTATTTCTACTTCTTTGTCTGAGAAATGTCTGTTCATTTCAGATGCCCATTTTCAGATTAGGTCTTTAAATTTGGGAGGTCTGATCTTTTTAAGTTCTTTATAGATTTGAGATAGTAGACTTTTGTCTGAGGAAGAGCAGGTGAAGATTTTTTTCCCACATTGTGGGTTGTCTCTTCACACTGCTGGTGGTTTCTCTTGCTGTGCAGAAGCTTTTTAATAAGAAGAGATCCCACTTCTTGATTGTTTGTGCTAGTTCATGGGCAACTGAGGTTTTGTTCATAAAATCTTTTCCTACACCGATGTCTTCAAGGGTTCTATCTAACCTCTGTTCCAACTAGTTCAGAGTTTCAATTTTAATATTTAGATCTTTAATCCATTTTGATTTTATTTTAGTGCATAGTGAGAGATATAGGTCTAGTTTTAATCTTTGGCAAGTTGAAGCCCAATTTTTGCAGCACCATTTATTGAAGAGGCTATCTTTCCTCCACTGAGGGTGTTTGGCTCCTTTATCGAAGATAAGATGGCTGAGTGTGTCTGATGTTGTTTCTGCATCTTCTAATCTGTTCCACTGGTCCTCAAGTCTGTTTCTTTGCCAGTACCATGCT
This sequence comes from Heterocephalus glaber, assembly GCF_053883595.1. Lineage (NCBI taxonomy): Eukaryota > Metazoa > Chordata > Mammalia > Rodentia > Bathyergidae > Heterocephalus > Heterocephalus glaber. The sequence goes on along the minus strand of NW_028258142.1, from coordinate 10,446,475 downwards.
GTTTGTATCACAGTAGCTTTGTAGTAGAGTTGCAGGTTGGGGATTGTGATACCCCCTGCCATGTCTCTGTTACCTAGAATTGCTTTTGCTATTCTGGGTCTCTTCTTGCTCCAAATGAATTTTTGGATTTTTTTCTCAAGGTCCATGAAGTATGCTGCTGGGATCTCAATTGGAATTGCATTAAATCTATATAGCAGTTTTGGAAGTATGGCCATTTTCACTATATTAATCCTTCCTACCCAGGAGCAGGGGATGTCTGTCCATTTTTTGATATCATCTTCAATCTCTCTTTTCAGAGTGCCATAGTTTTCAGAGAAGAGATCTTGATTTCTTTTGTTAGGATGATTCCTAGGTATTTCAGTTTTTTGGGTGCTGTTGTGAAAGGAATTATTTGCCTTATTTCTCTCTCAGTGAGTCTGTCATTGGTGTAGAGGAAAGCTATTGATTTTTGTGTGTTGACCTTGTAACCAGCTACTTGACTGAATTTTGGTTATTAAGTCTAGAAAACTTTTGGTGGAGTTCTTGGGGTCTTCTATATAGAGTATCATGTCATCTGCAAATAATGACAATTTGACTTCTTCATTTTCTATCTTTATTCCTTTTATTTCTTTCTCTTGTCTAATTGCCATGGCTAATGTTTCCAGAACTATATTGAACAAGAGTGGTGATAGTGGACATCCTTGTCTTGTTCCTGATTTTAGTGTGAAGGATTTCAGTTTTTGACCATTTAGTATGATATTGGCTGTTGGTTTTTCATAGATGGCTTTTATCAGTTTGAGGTAGAGACCATCTATTCCAATTTTTTGTAGGGTTTTTATCATAAATGCATGTTGGATTTTGTCAAATGCTTTTTCTGTGTCTATGGAGATAATCATATGGTTTTTGTCCTTGGCTCTATTGATACAGTGTATTACATTGATTGATTTGCATATATTGAACCATCCTTGCATCCCTGGGATGAATCCCACTTGATCAGGGTGTATGATCTTCTTGATGATCTTCTGCATTCTGTTTGCCATTATCTTATTAAGGATTTTTGCATCTATGTTCATTAGTGAGATTGGCCTATAGTTCTCCTTTTCAGTTGGGTCTTTCTCTGCTTTGGGGATCAAGGTGATGCTTGCTTCCAGGAATGAATTTGGGAGTATTGCTTCCCTTTCAATTTCATTGAAGAGTTTAAACAGCAGTGGCACCGGTTCCTCCCTAAATGTCTTGTAGAATTCAGCAGTGAAGCCGTCAGGGCCTGGGCTTTTCTTAGGTGATAAGTTTTTAATTATGTTTTCAATTTCATTGGTTGATATTGGGTTGTTCAGAATTTTTAGGTCTTCTTCATTCAACTTTGGTAATTCATATGTATCTAGGAATCTGTCCATTTCTTCTGTGTTGTCCATCTTATTGGCATATAGGTTCTGGAAGTAGGTATTGATGATCCTCTGGATTTCTGCTGGGTCTGTTGTAATTTCACCCTTTTCATTCCTAATTGCATGGATTTGGGCCTTTTCTTTCCTTTTTCTGATAAGGTTGGCTAAGTGTCTGTCAATTTTGTTGATTCTTTTGAAGAACCAACTCCTGGCTTCATTGATTTTTTTGTATCATTCTCTTAGTCTCCATTGCATTGATTTCTCCTCTGATCTTTATAATTTCCTCCCTTGTATGAGCTCTGGGGTTGTCCTGCTCTTCTTTTTCTAGAAGCTTGAGGTTTAGCATCCGGTTTTTTAATTAGGCTCATTCTGCTTTCCTTATATGCGTCTTCACTGCTATGAATTTCCCTCATAAGACTGCTTTCATTGTGTCCCATAGATTCTGTTATGTTGTATTGTCATTGTTATTTAATTGAAGGAACTGTCTGATTTCTTCTTTAATTTCCTCTGTGACCCACTGATTTTTCAGAAGTGTGTTGTTCAATTTCCATGTGTTTATAGAAATTTTTTGAGTTTCTTTTGCTATAGATCTCCAATTTCATCACACTATGGTCTGATAATATACAGGGGATAACTTCAATTCCTTTTCACTTACTTAAACATGTTCTATATGTGAATATGTGGTCTATTTTTGAGAATGACCCATGTGCAGCTGAGAAGAATGTGTATTCTGATTTTGTGGGGTGGAAGACTCTGCAAACATCTGTGAAATTCATTTGCTCAAGAGTTTGATTGAGTTCTAGTATTTCATTACTTATTTTTAGTCTAGTTGATCTATCTATTTGTGACAGTGGGGTGTTGAGGTCCCCCACTACAATTGTATTAGTGCATATGTGACTTTTCATGTCTGTTAGTATTTGTTTTATACAGTTGGGTGCACTAGTGTTTGGTGCATAGATATTTATGACTGTCATCTCTTCCTCTTGGATTCTTCCCTTTACAAGGATGTAGTGTCCTTCTTTGTCTCTCTTCATCAGTGTTGGTTTGAAATCTACTTGATTTGCAAAGAGGATAGCTACTCCTGCTTTTTTTTTGGGTTCCTGTCACATGGAGTATTGTTTTCCACCCTTTTACTTTCAGTCTATGAGTTTCCTTTTGAATTGTGTTTCTTGTATGCAGCATATTGTTGGATTTTCCTTCTTGACCCATTCTGCCAGTCTGTTTCTTTTGATTGGTGAATTGAGACCATTAACATTGATGGTTATAACTGAAATATACTGACCTCTCATTGCCATGACTTTTTCTTTTTGTTGGGTTCTCCTCCTTTCCATTTAATTTCTTGTCATGGCAAATTTGTTCATTCTGCTTTGCTTCCTGGGGTTGTGATCCTCAATGTCTGTTCCTAGGATATTTTGTAAAATTCTTTGGAGTGGTGGTTTGGCATTCACAAAGTTCCTACAGTGCTCTTTGTCATGAAAGTATCTTATTTCTCCATCCATTTTGAAAGATAGTTTTGCAGGGTACATCAATCTGGGTTGGAGGCTGTTTTCTTTTAGGGCTTGGAATATGTCACTCCAAGCTCTTCTTGCCTTGATGGTTTGTGTTGAGAAGTCTGCTGTAATTCTGATGGGCTTTCCTTTGTATGTGATTTGTTTCTTTTCTCTGACTGCTTGGAGAATTTTGTTCTTCTGTTGAGTTTCTGGAATCTTAACAATTATATGCCTATGTGTAGATTTTTTTTGATCAAGGCTATTTGGAGTTCCTATATGCCTCACTTATCTCCATATCAAGCTCTTTTCCCCTGCTTGGAAAATTTTCTGCCATTATTTCTGTGAAGAGATTTTTTATGTCATCTGCACTCTCTCCTGTTTCTTCATTGACTCCAGTCAGTCTTATGTTATTCTTCTTTGCATGGTCTAGCAGCTGCTGGATTGGTTTCTCATGTTCCCTTATAATTTTGAAGCAATTTTTCTTTTCCTGGTCACTAATTGCAATCTTATCTTCTATATCTGAAATTCTGTCCTCACATTGGCTCATTCTGCTGTGTAGACTTTCAATGGAGTTTTTCATCTCCTGGAAATCTATTTGCATCTGTTTTCTGGATTCCATTTGTTTCTTATGTTGGGATTCCATCATGTTCCTCAGCTCCTCTCTAGATTTATTAATCATGTCTTGCACTAGGAGCACAATTTCTCCTTTTATCTGAGAAATTATTTCTGATTTCATTTTTTCCAGATCCCCTTTTGTTGCCAGTTCAGTGGGTCCAGGTTGTTATCAGAGTGTTCCATCTCATTTCCCTTTGGGGTTGCTGTAGGTGATCTGGAAGTCTGGTTTTGAGACTTATTTACATGTTTACTCATTTTGACTGGGGGGGGAATGCTATCGGTGCCTGCATGGATTATGTCCTCTGAGCTGGGAGAGGTGGGACAGGGGTGGGGAACAGCAGTAGGGATGGTGGCCCCAAAATCCTTTCCTCTGGGCTATGAGCAGTGGGAAGGATGGTGGCCAGGAATCCCCTTCCTCTGGACCAGGAGCAGTGGGATGGTGGCTTAGAAGCCCCTATCTCTGGACCGGAAGTGGCAGGAGGGATGTTGACCTGGAAGCCCCTTCCTCTGGGCCAGGAGTGGCAGGATAGAAGGTGGCCCAAAAGCCCTTTCCTCTGGTCTGGGAGCAGCGGGAGGGATGGTGTCCAGGAAGCCCCTCCCTCTGGACCAGGAGCAGTGGGACAGCAGCTCAGAAACCCCTAAGTCTGTACTGGGAGTGGCAGGACTCAGTACCATGGTCTGGTGGTCTGGTGTCCTCTGCATCTTTGTATTGTGGAACCAGGTGGCTGTACAGAGGAGTGGGGGTGGGGTGTGGGGTGGTGTCCAGTGGATTGTTGCCAGGGCGCAGGCTGATTCAGCATGTTCCGGGTGACTTTTTTTTCTTTGTACCAGGGATCAAACTCGGGTCCTTGCTCTTGTGCAGCAGACGGCGAAACCACTGAGCCAAATCCCTGGCCCCAAATAAGACCTTATTTAAAAAGTTTTCTTTAAAAATTTCTTTCAGTATTTGACTTTTTCTTTAGAATTTACTCTTTTTCCAATTTTTTTTATTAGTACCTGTTTGTATTACATAATGGTTATTTTCCCAGTGTGGAGTTGGTACATGTACATAACACATCTTAATTTTTGTTTCACTCCTTCCTTCCAAACCCAGCCCTTCTCCTTCCATCTCTTGTTTCCTTCCCCTGGTGCAAGAGATCAGTCTCCCTACCTCTTATTATCTACCTTTTATTTTGCTCTTTATTATTTGTATGTTCAGTTTCTCATATAAGAGAAACCATCTAACATTTAAGGTTGTGTGTCTGATTTATTTCATTTAACATTATGGTCTCGAGTAGCTTTGATCAGAAACAAAGTGGTGGACTTCTGGGAAGATGGCAGAGTGGTGAGCAGCAGAGAAAGAGCTTCTCCAAGATTTGGTGTCCTTACAGTGGAATAAAGCAGCTCAAGGAGGAGAAGGAGGAGAAGGAGGAGGGAAGTGAATCCCTGGGACCCAGGAAGGATCTGAGGTGAGAACTGAAGTGCACAGGGAGAGAGAAGTTAGAGACTTTAGTGAAGAGGTGGGAGGTACCAAGAGCTCTCTCCCAGAGCCTGGACTTTGCAAGGGAACTGCAGACACACAGTGACTACTAACAACTCCAGAGGCCTACACAGTGAAATGCACCAGTGGAATGGAGCAGTGGATGAATCCGACTGGAGTAGCTGGTGTGTTATCAGAATTCAGACCTCACCCAGGAGAAGGTAATTGGCTGGTAACCATCTTGGAGAGGGGCCAACTGAGCTCAGAACTCAGAACAGCTGCAGGTAGACTCTGTCTAGTGACTTACAGTGCCTGGGTATGGGTACTGAGTTCAAGTCAGCAGGAGGTCAAGGAGCAGAGTTCAAGCCAGCAGGAGACACATAGACTGTGGTAGGCTCAAAAAATCTGGTTCCAGCCTCAGCCAGAAACTGGCCTGAAATTCAGAGGAACTAAAGGGGCAGGCTGGCTGGGATAATCCACTACTCCATGGTAAAGTGGCAACTAGCTTGATGGGATTAATCATTTCGGCTCTGGACTCTGTCCAAATTGGCTAACAGTGACAGCAGGGACACACCTTGAATTGGATATTTTTGGATTTTTAAAATCTTTTTTTTCTTTTTTCTTTCAATTTTTCCTCCTTTCTAGTTCTTGTTTTATTTTGTTTAGTTTTTTCTTAATTGTTTGAACACAGTTTCTAGTTTTTTGTTATTATTCTGTTCTGTTCTTGTTTTTATTTGTTTCCTTTTGCTCTTTCCCACCTCTCCATCAGTTTTCTAAAATTTGTCCTCCAGCCTTGTTTCTGACCTCTTCCTCTTCTTCTATTTCTTTCTTTTTCTTTTTTTTTGGTACTGGGGATCAAACTCAGGACCTTGTGCTTGTGAGGCAGGCAGTGGCATGACTGAGCTAAATCCCCAGGCCTCTATTTCTGTTTTTTACTCCCTTACACCTTTTAAATCTTCTCCCCTAAGGGTAAAAGAGCCATATTGAAGGCTACAATTTTTCATTTTCTAGGCTGTATTTGATGCTATTGTTATTGTTGATTATACTACTTTAGCCAAGGTGACATAATTATGCTAATCAGTTGTTCCTTCTGATATGCCAAGACTGAGATCACCTAAGGGTATTTTAAAAAAACCCTACCAAATGTCAAAAAACTGGTAGCTGGGCCAAGTAGACAGAAACTTCCCATTCCAAATAAACTGAAAAGATAGGATCCTGCAACAGACTCAAAACCCAAAAGCTAGCTACATCTGGAAGATGCTTTTGAGAAGTAGTCATTTCCTAAGGGTTCTGAACACTGGCAATAAAGCTACTCTGCATAACCAACTTACAAGCATCAACTCCAGAATCAAACTTAAAAAAAAATAGAAAATGAGATGGCATTTAAACAAGATGCAACCCCACAGACTTTCAGCTCATCAAAGGCAAATCCTGGGGCAATGAAGTGGAATGATTGGAAAGCCACCAACCTGGACTCTCTGAAGTGGTAACAGTAGAAGTAACAAAGCAGATGAATGAAGCTCTAGAAAATAATCAAAGCAGAAATAAATTTCCTAGATAACTATAGAGATGGGGACTACAGTGAAAGATACAGATAAAAAATAGAAGAGGTTAGGAATGTGATGGAAGCCATGAACACCCAGCAAAGGAAAGAAATGGAATCCATGAAACAGATTCAAACAGATATCCAGGAGATTAAAAACTCCATTGAAAGTATATGCAGAAGAATGAACCAATGTGAGGACAGAATATCAGATATAGAAGACAGGATTGCAGTTAGTGATCAGGAAAACAGAGATTTCTTAAAAATAAAAAGGAACCATGAGAAATCAATCCAGCAGCTGCTAGATGATGTAAAGAAGGGTAACATAAGATTGATTGGAGTCAATGAAAAAGCAGGAGATAGTGCAAATGACATTAAAAAACCTGTGCTCAGAAGTAATGGCAGAAAACATCCCAAACAGGGAAAAAGAATTTGACATACAGATAAGTGAGGCATATACAACTCCAATTAGCCATGATCAAAAATATCTTACCCAATGCATATAATAGTCAAGATTCCAGAAATTCAACAAAATGACAGAATATTAAAAGCTGTTAGAGAAAAGAAACAAATCACCTATAAAGGAGAGCCCATCAGAATCACAGCAGACTTCTCAACACTAACTCTCAAGGTAAGGAGAGCTCGGAGTGAAGTATTTCAATTCCTAAAGGAAAAAAACCTCCAACCCAGACTGATGTACCCTACAAAGCTGTCCTTCGAAACTGATGGGGAAATAAGATACTTCCATAACAAAGAACACCTGAAGAAATTCATGACCACCAAACCAGCACTTCAGAGTGTTCTGAAGGATATTCTAGAAAGAGACAATAAAGATTACAACTCCATGATCCCCAGCAGATTGAATCCAACAGGCAAGGCAAGAAATTGAACAGAAAAGAAAAGAAGGAAGCCAACATCAGGAGAATAACATGACAGAGATAAGACAATATATATCAGTTATAACCATCAATGTTAATGGTCTCAATCCATCAATCAAAAGAAGCGGACTGGCAGAATAGATCAAGAAGCAAGATCCAACAACATGCTGCATATAAAAAACATATTTAGTTGAAAAAAAATTCATAGACTAAAAGTTAAGGGATGGAAAACAATATTCCATGTGACAGGAAACTGGAAAAAAGCAAAGGTAAATATTCTATTTGCAGACAAAGTGGATTTTAAGCCAAGACTGATTAAGAAAGATCTCTTCCAAGAGGAAGAGATAATAATCCCAAATATACATGCACCAAATAACAGCACACTCAAGTATACAAAACAAATATTAATAGACATGAAAAATCACATAAGCACTAATACAGTTGTTATGGGAGACCTCAATACTCCACTGACACATATAGACATATCAACCAGACAAAAAAGTCAACAATGAGATATTAGAATTGAACAAATGGACTTAGTAGATGTCTATGGAGTGTCCAACCCAAAACATCAGAATACACATTCTTCTCAGCCGCACATGGGACTATCTCCAAAATAGACCATATCCTACCTCATAGAACATTCTTAAATAAATGCAAAGGAATTGAAATAATTCCATGCATATTATCAGACCATACTGCAATGAAACTGGAAATCAATGGCAAAAGAAAACACAAGAACTTCATAAACACATGGAAATTACATAACACCTTCCTGAACAACCAACAGGTCACAGGTGAAATTAAAGAAGAAATTAGACAATTTCTACAATTAAACAATAATGACAATACAACATATCAGAACTTATGGAATGGAATGAAAGCAGTCCTATGAGGGAAATTTATAGTGGTGAATTCCTATATCAAGAAAACAGAGTGAGCTCAAATAAACAACCTAATGTTGAACCTTAAGCTCCTAGAAAAAGAAGGGCAAGTCAAGCCCAAAACTCATATGAGGGAGGAAATTATAAAATTCAGAGCAGAAATTAATGCAATGGAGACTAATAAAGCAATACAAAAAATCAATTATTTGAAGAGTTGGTTCTTTGAAAGATTAAATGAAATTGACAAACCTTTAGCCAAGCTCATCAAAAAAAGGAAAGAAAAGACTCAAATCCATGCAGTTAATGTTGAAAAGGATAAAATCACAACAGATCCTGCAGAGATACAGAAGATCATCGATACCTACTTTGAGAACTTGTATTCTAATAAAATGGAAAATACAGAAGAAATGAACAGATTCCCAGATACATATGAATTACCAAAACTGAATCAAGAAGATATAGAAATTCTAACTAAACCAATATCTGCCAATGAAATTGAATATGTAATTGAAAAACTACCAGCAAAGAAAAGCCCTGACCCTGATGGATTCACCCACTGAATTCTACAAGAGATTTAGAGAATACCTAATGCTGCTACTCCTCAAACTCTTTAATGAAATTGAAAGGGAAACAATACTCCAAAATTCATTCCTGGGAGCAAGCATTATCTTGATTCTAAAACCAGAGAAAGATCTAACCAAAAAAGAGAATTACAGGCCAATCTCTCTAGTGAATGTAAATGCAAAAATCCTCAGTAAGATACTGGCAAATCATCAAGAAGGTGATATACCATGAACAAGTTGGATTCATCCAGGGATGCAGGAATGGTTCAACATACATAAATCAACAAATGTAATACACTATATTAACAGAGCCAAGGACAAAAACTATATGGTCCTCTCGATAGATGGAGAAAAAGCATTTGACAAGGTCCAACACCCATTCATGATAAAACCTACAGAAAATTGGTACAGATGGTATTTATTTCCATCTCATAAAAGCCATCTATGACAAACCAACAGGCAACATCATATTAAATGGGCAAAAACTGAGAGCTTTCACTCTAATATCAGGAACAAGACAAGGATATCCACTGTCACCTACTCTCATTCAACATAATTCTGGAATCATTAGCCAGAGCAATTATGCAAGAGAAAGAAATAAAAGAAATAAGGATAGGAAAGGAAGTTAAATTATCATTATTTGTGGATGGCATGATACTCTGTATAGACCCTCCAAACTCCACCAAAAGACTTTTAGATTTGATAATGAAATTCAGTGGTATGGCTGGACACAAAGTCAACACTCAAAAGTCAATAGTCCTCCTGCACACAAATAACAGACTCATGGAGAGAGAAATTAGAGAAACAATCCCTTTCACAATAGCATCCAAAAAAAATGAAATACCTAGGAATCAATCTAATGAAGGAAGTAAAAGACTTCTACATTGAAAACTACAGTACTCTGAAAAAGGAGATTGAAGAAGATATCAGAAAATGGAAAGATATCCCTTATTCTTGGATAGGAAGAACCAATATAGTGAAAACAGCCATACTTCCAAAACTGTTATACAGATTCAATGCAATCCCAATGAAAATTCCAACATAATATCTCACAGAACTAGAAAAAACAATCCTAAAATTCATTTGGAACCAGAAGAGACCTAGAATAGCAAGGCAATTCTGGGCAACAAAAGTAAAGCAGGGAGTGTCAATCCCTGACTTTAAATTATGCTGTAAAGCTACAGTGATAAAAACAGCATGGTACTGGCAAAAGAACAGACCTGAGGATCAATAGAACAGACTAGAGGATGCAGAAACAACTCCAGACATACTTAACCACCTTATCTTTGACAAAGCAGCCAAACATCTTCACTGGAAGAAAGATAGTTTCTTTAATAAATGGTGCTGGAAAAACTGTCTTTCTACATGCCAAAGATTGAAACTAAACCCATATCTTTCTCTACACACTAACCTAAAATTGAAATGGGTCAAAGATCTAAATATTAAAACAGAAACACTAAATCTTCTGGAAAAGAATAGGTAGAACACGTGAGAAATAGGAGTAGGAAAAGACTTCACGAACAAAACCCAGACCGAATGGGAAATACTACAAAGAATTAACAACCGGGACCTCATCTTATTAAAAAGCTTTTGCAAAGCAAGAGAAACCATCCACAGAATGAAGAGACAACCCATAGAATGGGGAAAAAAATTGACCAGCTATTCAGATAAAGTACTATTATCTAGAATATATAAAGAACTCAAAAAAATCAGACCCCCCAAATTAAAAAACCCGATGCAAAAATGGGCATCTGAAATAAAAAGACACTTTTCTCAGATAAAGAATTAGAAATGGCAAATAAATATATGAAAAAATTGAACATCACTGGTTATTCAAGAGATGCAAATTAAAACAACTCTGAAATTTCAGAAAGAATGGCTTCTATCAAGAAATCAACCAATAACAAATGCTGAAAGGGCTGTAGGGAAAAATGAACCCTTCTCCACTGCTGGTGGACATGTAGACTGGTGCAACTACTGTGGAAACCAGTGTGGAGACTTCTCAAGAAACTAAAACTAGAGCTTCCATTTGATTCAGCTATTCCTCTTCTTGGTATCTTTCCAAAAGAATTAAAAGCATCATACCACAGCGATATGTGCACACCCACATTTATCACAGCACAGTTTGTAATAGCTAAAGCTTGGAAATAGCCCAAATGCCCATCAACTGATGATTGAATAAAGAAGATGTGTTTTTTAAAAAAATACAATGGAGTACTACTCTGGCATAAAGACGGATGAGCTTCAGACATTTATAGCTAAATGGATGGACCCTGAGACTATACTGTTAAGTGAAATAAATTGAGCACACATGTTTAAATACCACATTATTTCTCTGGTGTGAGAAAATGAATGTGGAAATAAGGTCTGAGATGTATAATGAATGCTGGGAAATGGCAAGAAAGTGTTCAAATGGAAAGGGGAAAAAGGGAGGCGGGAGAAAGGAAGGAAGGGACAAGAAAAAAAGTGAAAATGGAAAAAATGAAAACAGCTTCTGTATTTAGGGAGGGGAGGGAGCTTGAGGGGGAAATGGGATATAATAAAAAATTTATTAATAAAAAAAATTGTGGTCTCAAGTTGCATCCATTTTCCCACAGATGACTCATTTATCATTATTTTTGACAGAGTATACTCTGTTGTATATAAATACCACACTTTCTTTATCCAGTGCTTTTTTCCCTTGAGTATAAATTGTTTCTTTAAACAGAGATTTTTTTCAAATCATGATTAGTGTTTTATTTTCTTCATCAAGTAATCATAACATTTATAACTTATGGAAAAATCACATAATTCACTTACTGCATTTGCTATCTGGAAAGATGCATTGAGTCCTTTTTCTTTGCCAAGTATTTTTTGATTATTTTATGTGAAGGGTCCTTTTGAATTAACCTGATTTAGATAGTAAAGTATCTTGAAAATTTTATAAAAATATTTCTGTTAAAAAAATATTTCTGTTGTTTGGTTTTCAGTTCTCTTAATTTTGTGAAGATAAAAGGTAGTACAGAAAGATTTTATTTCTCTATGTTAGAGTAGTGTTTGTATTTTCATTTTTTTGGCCTCATATGGATTCTTTTCCTCTTTTTAAAACTTTTTATTATGCAAAATTATAAACACACACAAGGATGGAGAGAATAATCTGATAAATTCCTATGTGTGATTTTTTACTTTCATTATTAGACCTGTTTCATATTTTGAGTTTGAATTATGTGATTCAATGTGTGTGTGCATATATATAATACACATTATTGTATCTCTTTCTTTCTCCTCTTTCTTTCTTTCTTTCTTTCTTTCTTTCTTTCTTTCTTTCTTTCTTTCTTTCTTTCTTTCTTCTTTCCTTCTTTCTGTTGATACTGTGTTTGCTACATACCAACCATATGTGTTCTATACATATACCAACTTTCCACAATGGTTGTAAACATCATGTACTATACACATACTATTAAAATAGAATTGAAAAAAAAGCAAAAGTGCAATGTTCTCCACATGAATATCAGCTGTGGAAAGTCAGTTATGAATAAAATAAATTTAAACAAAATCACTGTAGTCCATCTGTTTTGTGGCCACCCTGAATGAATGAATAATCTAGTTCTTGGAAACTAGCCTCTGGGTAGATAGCCTTCACATCTTCCCATTGTTTATTTATTTATTCTTTTTTCTGCATCACGAAAGTCTTTTAGCACCTATATCCATAAGTATAATCATGGTTACCTTTTCTTGAGTACTTACTACATGCCAGGAATAGTGCTTTCCTGATAGAAGTATTAATTGGTTTGTCATCCACATTCTAGATTCCATTCTCTGGAGCAGCAGCTTAGCTGGATATTATCTCAGTGTCATTTTTTCCAGCTTTTAAATTGTGATAACACACACAACATAAAATTAACTTTCTTAACTACTTAGAATCCAGATCAGAGATATTAGATGCATTCATAAAGTTGTATATTTATAATAATCTGTCTACAGAACTCTTTTCATCTTGTAAAACTGCATCCTATGCCCATTAAACAACTCCTTTTGTCCCTTTCTCTCAGAGCCTGGCAACCACCATTCTGCCTTCTGTCTCTGAGTCTGACTACTCTCAGTAACTCATATAAGTGGAGTCATACAATATATATCTTGTGGTTGACTTTCTTCACTTATGATATTTCTTAAAGGTCAATTATGTTATAATATATGTCAGCATTTCTTTCCATTTTAAGGCTGAATAATATTCCACCGTATGCATACACCATATTTCCTTATCCATTCATCTATCAATGGACACTTTTGTTGCTTTATATTTTAGCCATTGTGCTGCTATGCACATTGGTGCACAAATATCTCTTTGAAATACCACAAATACATGTATATGTATATGTATCCAGACATAGAATTGCTGGATTAGATGATTTTTTATTGTTTTGAAGAAATACCATTGTATTTTCCACAATAATTTGTATTCCTACTAACAGTGCACAAGGGTTCCAATTATTTAACATTCTCATCAACATTTATTTCCTACTTTTTGATAGTAGTCATCTTAGTGGGTGTGAAGTGGTATCTCATTTGATTTTGGTTTCATTGTCCTAATAGTAATGCTGATCATCTTTTTATGTAATTATTGGTCATTTGTGTATCTTCTTTGCTGAAATTTCTTTCCAAGTCCTTTATCCATTTTTGAAACAGGTTGTTTTATTTTCTCTTATTGTTTAGTTATAAGAATTGTCTATATGTTCTGAATATTCCTTATCAGATATATGACTTGCAAATATTTTCTCTCATTTTATGGGGTTTCCTTTACTCTGTTGATATTGTCTTTTGATGCACAAAAAATTTAATTTTATGAAGTCAAATTTATCTAGTTTTTTCTTTTATTGCCTGTGCCTTTTGTATCATGCCAAAGAAATCATTGCCAAATCCCTAAGTCAATTTTAAAAGTATTTCCATTTATTTGCAATTCCCTTTTCTTATTTTCATCTTTTGTCTTGTTAGCTTTTTTTTTTTTTAAATGAAGCCTATGGTCTTTAATTTTTGGTTTAATTGTCTTCTAGTGACTTTCTACTCCCATTTCATAGAAGTATTTTCTTGAATCTTATTTCTTTTTGTTCTTTTAAAATTGTAGTTATATAAAGATAAAATAAAGTTCACCATCTCATCTATTTACTAAATTACTAAGTGAAATAAACCAGTCAGAAAAGGACAAAAGCTGTATGATTCTAATTCTGTGAAGTTTCTACCATAGTTAGATTCATAGAGGCAGAAAGAATAATAATTGGTAGGAACTGAGGGAAGGAAGAAATGGGGAGTTAATTTTTATGTGTACAGAGTTTCAGTTGAAAAGATGGAAAGAATTCTGAAGATGGATGGTAATGTGATTACACAACCATGTGAATGCACCTAATCTTGAATCTTTAAAGAAAGGCCAACCATTCTTAGATATTTCTTCTATTTTTGTGGTGCTATTTCCATGCCTGTATTCAGAATCTTTGAGATAGTGTTCCCTTCTCAAATTTCTACATTTTTTTGGTCAGCCCCTTCCTCTAACAGTTTCCTCTGTGTTCACTCTCAACTTTTCATTTACTTATCCTAACAGAAGAAGTTGATGATCTATGCTGATTTGGAATTTTGGGCTTGGGCTTCACCCAGTGTCTACCTCAGTGCTATAGAATCCCTTTCTTATTTGTCAACAGTATGTGAGGTTGCAATTTCTTAGTCAGTCCCACGGTCTACCAGACTTTGATTGGGAATAATTTGATGAAGAAGGCAGTATATTCTAATCTCATCTTCTGTTCTGACACTGAACATATGTACTAAATATATAATCCATATAGAAAACATAAAAATTTAAAGTAAATGAGCATTGTTGCATATTTTTTATTTTTAACTGTTCGATTCTGATATTCTTACTTAAGATGTGCTTTTCAGGATCAAATTTATGATTATCTTTTTTCCTACTGCAACTATCATCCGGATGTTGCAGTCTCATAGAAGGAAAAGTATTGATAGAAGGAAGAACAACAAGCAAAGAAACAGCTCCCAACATTAAAGCGGCTATACACAGAGATGCCTGAAAAAGACAGGAAGGTAAGAAAAATTAGTTGTCTTTGTTGGGTCTGTGAGGAACAAAGCAGTCATGCTCATATAAAGGGATGACTGCTGCTCAGTTCCAATAAAATTTGTCAGGTCTCTTGATGTTTTTATGACAAGGCAGAAATTTAGACTTTGTGAAATCATCAGATGGTTTAAAGACTAAATATGACAAAAACAAAACCATAAACACAAAAATACTGTGTGTATCCAGAGACATAAGGGCAGCTGCCAAGTATATGGATTACAGCCATAGTGAATCAGATTTGGGGTATTCCCTTTGGAAAGAAAACATTATCCACTATATGAGATGATGACTTTTTCTTAGCCTCAGTGTAATTATCAATGCCTTATTTGGGATGTGATGTTGAATTCCATTTCCTGCTATTTCATGTATGTTCAACACTAAAAAATAACAAGAAAAAACATTTCTTTTAAAGCCTGTAAGCAATTTCCTCATTTATCCTGGGATAAGTAAGTAATATAAAAAAAAACTGACTAGAAAAACTTTAGCTTTAGGTTCAAGGAGACATTCTGAATTCCTTCAATATTTTTGTCTCTTCCAATAATGGATTTCATGTCTAAAATAACTTATTCTGGCCCTAACTTTATATACCTGTGAATTTTTACCTTAGTTGTGTGACTTTCTGCTTCATCAAGAAGTATTAAATTCAAAGCAAACTAGATTATGTGGCCCACTTTTATTCTATTTTCTTCCTTACATAAACAAAATGGCCTCGTACAGAATAAGAGGTCATGTCTGGCTCCTATTTGTGTTATTTTTAATGTATATCTGCTGCAAATGGAACCAAATGCCCCCAAAATCATCTCTCTTGCACAACATGGCATCATTCTCTTTATGGGAACATGCGATGAAGTCTCCTTTCCCCCAGCTCCAAGGTATACATTGCTTACTGCATTAAGGAGCTCTGACTGCCACACAAAATCCACAAACCAAATGGCTTAAATCACAGAAATTAATTTTTTCACTGTCTGGGGGCTGGAAGTCCAAGGTCAGGGTGTTGTCAAGGTTGGTAACTGGTGCAGGTTCTCCTGCTAGGTTGTAGAGAGCTGTCTTCTTGCTATGCCTGCACATGGATTTTCCTCTGCTTGTCTGGAGGGAGCAGCAAAGCTGTGTTGCTTCTTGTCTTCTTACAAGGAAACTAGACTTACCAGATTATGGGCCTTCTCTATAACTTTATTTAACCATACTTACCTTTCCAGAGGCTCTACCTCCAAAGGCATTCACACTGGGGGTTAAGATTAGATTGTATAAATTTTGTGGGGAACACAATTCACGGCCTAATAGACAAATTCTCTTCAAGGAACCTCATTCTTTTCTGCAGTGTAGCTCGGAGTGAAAGGACCCAAGTAATCTAATCTTATAAACTGTGTGCGGGAATCCTAAATGGCAGAAGTGCAGAAAGTGGATATTGTTTTCTTTCCTTCTTCTTGTTGACATAAGAAACTTCAGATTACTTAAAGAAATTGAAAGTAATGAAAGTTATGTATATTTAAGTGCAATACTGTAATTTTTACACATACATACACACATATAGAGAGAATTATTCCAGCTAATTGACATTCTGAAATTTTTTTTTACAGGTTGCTTGGTTAACCCAAGAGAAGTAGTGTAATATGTTTGTTTTGGAAGTAATTACACTATAGAAAATGGCTTTTTAATTGGTAGAGAAAAGCACATGGAATAAAGACAATAAATTAGTAAAATAGTCAACACTGTACATTTTCCTATTTTAAATGGAACAATTCTCATTGTTATACAATAATAGCTTTGATCATAATGCCTTAGTACATGGTCTTTGATAAGAATAATGCTTTTCAAAAATATGGCCACAACCAAAATTCCTGAACTTTACTGTTGGCAGAAGTGAATACTTTTCTCTATGCAATTGGTTAGTTAGCTAAATTCTACATATTCATTAGGTAAACTGTCTATCCTTTAGCTTTCTTTAATTTGTTAGGCTTTGGCTAGGCTAATTTCCAGACATGTAATCTCCAGTATTTATAAGCAAAAGCTATGTCTTTCTAATCTAGGTGTCAGTCAATTTACCTTAAATATTCAACTGAAACAGCAGAGAACTGTGACCACTAAAGATGTCTTGGTCTCTGTTTGCAGTGCTTACTCTTCACTGCACTCAGATATCTCGAGTATAGTGACAGAAAGTCCTGCTAACTATGAAGATCATCCAGTAGTCTCAAGACTACCCATTAGACGGAGCCAGAAGCCTGCAGGACAGGGAAGAATCGACAGAGCCCTAGACAATCCTACTATTACATTACAATAAGAACTCTTTCTTCACCCTGCCAGCTGGAACAGGCAAAGTAGATGTCAGCATAGTTTTGTTTTACTCCTAGCAAACAAGAATGTTCAGTTTTATGATGATCACTGACTACTTTCCTATCCAGTAAAAATGAGTTTATAAGGAAGTTTTGGGAAGTAAAGCAAGCCAGGTGTGTGGACAATGGTGTCATCTAGATCCTGAGACCTCCTGAAGGAGGACATGTAACTTAGTATAATATACATTTATCCTCCCTATCATAACTTCACCAGTAGATCTTTCATTTTGTTGCTTTTTAAAAAAGATCTCCTTGTTATACTTCATTTGCTCATACTATTTCTTCCGGTAAAACTACTAAACTCAGGCTTATATGGACAAGACCTTTTGGCTTTGTGGAGGTAAAATAACAAAGATGGAGGAAGGGGGGTACCATGAAACCAGGTGATAGAGGGAGGCACTGTGGTCTGGGGGTCAACTCCACAGGGCCTGTGGCAGGCGAACCTTTGTGCCCGTGGAGGGCTTGGACTGACAGAGCTCCTCCATAGACTTACCTCTACTTTTAAACTATAATTTCTTTTCTCAGTGAAAAAGAATGTTCTTCATGAAGCTCTGCTGACAAAAATTCCATCATTTTCCAGTGAGGGTGTGTTGTTTATTTATATTACTGCTGTAAAAGCAGGCATGGGGTGATCTGAAAAAGACACAGAGCTCCATGAGATAATAAAAGAGCCAGAAGGCTTCCTGTGTGTGGGTGTCAAAAAAAAATCCCTTCCAAGGGTGCATGATAAATGAAGAACTCTTTCAGTGTTCCAAGTTTGCAGTTGAGACATATGTATAATTGAATGATTGTGTTTGCATATTTTTAAAAAAGTAAAGCACAGTATAATGTAATACAGTGTGTCCCCTTTTCAGAGACCATTTACCGTATTTAATATTTAAAATATAAAAATTGGACTTAGATTATTGAAATGGGGACATGAATACAGATTATACCTCTTCCTTTCTCAGCTTGTGGCAAGGTAACTAGAGGCAAAACTTTCAGTGAAATGTAGGCCAAGAAAGGATTTGTGTGGTAATGCAGAGGAGAAAGAAAGTTCCCACTGGTTGACTGGCTTTTGTGAAATGAATGCTGTGGAAATACTGAGATGCTCAAACAATATTTTTCTCCGAGAATACGGTGTTTGCAGCTATTTTTGTGTACTGTTTTTTTCCTCCAGTTGTATATGCTGTATAGAACTTTAGTTTCTTAAAACAAAAGTTATGTTTGAAGCTAAGCAGTATTATCCATAAGAGTTGTCAAGAGGTGACTGTATACAAGTGATTTCTTCATAACAAATATATCTCTGATATACAAAATTAGGGACAATAGGAATCTGGTGGGTGCAGTTATGTGGATGCGTATCACATAGAAGGTGAGATTAAAATACTGTTAAAGATGGTTGCAGTGAGGTGAATGTTTGTTTTCCTCCCCACATTCATTTATTGAAACCAATAATAACTGATGGTTTAAAAACATGGGGCCATTTGGGAAGGAATTAAATGATGAGGCTGGTGACATAATGAACTGATTAGTGCCCTTGTAGAGACCCCAGAGGGATGCTCTGTGCTCTTGCACCATGGAAGAACACAGGCAGAGGGCATCATCTGTGAACCAGGAAAGGAACCCTTATTACACACTGAATTTTCTGGCACATTGAATTCAATGATCCAGTCTGTAGTATTTTTAAAATAGCAGCCTAAATGGACTGAGACATTACTTAACATGTAAATAATACTGTACATGATTTCTTCAACCGACTCATTATCTTCCTAGAAATGTAGTCTCCAAGCATTTTTCTCTTGGGACTTCATGAAACACTCTTTGGCCAGCATTTTGACTTTAGGGATATCAAGTCAAACTGTTTTATACCCCTGCTACGAAATGGTTATTTTGACTTTTGCTGAAGTGGTTCTCCTTTGGGTTAGTATAAGATGTGAAGGAGAAAGAATATTAAAAAGGCACAGCTTTACCAAAAGCCTCTTCCTAGTTTCTAATTGCTTGACATCTTCTTTGCCACATCAAATAAGTGTTTAGTGTTTATTATGGTCCTGAATGCACAATCCTTCCAGTTGGAAGGGTGCTACCTAGACAAATGGTTTCCTTATGGTCCTGGCTAGTGTTTTAAACTAGCAATAGTACCACATATTCCAGTTCTTGTGAAGAAGAAGAAAGGGGCTTTTTTGACTCATTTTCACACATTGTTATTTATAAAGTAAAAGACATCATAAGGAGCTGTGATATCTAGGACTGAGTTTAGAAATAGAAGATTTCTGGATAACAAAATAAATGAAATCAAAACTTCATTACTCAGTTGATATAAATTATTATTCTTTCTGAGCAAGTTTAGTGGCAATAGGAGTGGCTATTTGCATTACTATACATATGCATGTAATGTATGTCTTTTCCATCAAAATTTAAAAAATTCTGTAATGTGTCCAAACACATTTTTAATTCTGATTCTGTATTGGGAAAAAGATGTGTTCTTATCCCTGGAAATGTTTCTTAGGCACTTTGTTAGGTTAGTAAATTTGCAACCATTTTTCTGGGACTTAGTGTAACCAACATTTCTTGTGACTTTACTGGAGTGCCATTTGTTGGGGAGCATGAGGCCAATCATGAGGTGGAATGGATCAGTTTACTCTAGGAACCAACCCATAGTCTTTAGGGAAGTAGAGCATCAACATTCTCCCCAAGGTCAATTGGAAGGCTGAATGGTGTGGGTTATGTCATGCTAGCTGAGGTGCAGGGGCAGAGAGGGGAATTAAATCTCTTGAAATGCAGTTTCCTTGAGCAAATGATGAATTTAGACTGGTGACTCAAACTCAAGGGATGAATTTGAGAGTTCAGGTGTGAAGAGAGTCTAACATAAGTGATGTAAGAATATTCTGTCAATTCAGTTGCCTTAGCACAGTACTGTGAAAACTGATAATTGAGCATGAGAGTGTGAAATAAAACATGGCACAGCTTCAGTGTCAAACATGGACTCTCCATGGTGACGTTCCAGGACTGTGTCAAAAAGGACACCTTACCTTCTGTAGACAGATAATGCATCAGCTGGCAGAGGGTCACTCATGATAGCCACACAGTGCTGTAAAGGGAAGCAATAGAAGCACTGATTTCATTAGGTCCCAGAACTCACTACTGATGCCCAGGGACAAGACTGAGATCTTGCACTGAGTAAGTAGGGCCTTGTGGTTCTTAAACAATTTGAATGTGTGTGAAAGTCTTGGAAACTTATGAGCCTGATTTGATTTTCAATTAGGCAGCTCAGACCTAGTGACTTACTTGCTTGGGAAAAAAAAGAGAGAAATGAAGTCACATTTGTTACATCTCTAGTGAAATAAGACCTTTTAGTTGTATAGAATAATTGTTCAAAAAAGAATGTGCAATGGTATGAAGAGTCTTATCAGCTCTTCATCAATTTTTAAAAATCAATACTACCTTTATTTTTCTCCATTGAGACAGCCATGAATTCTTTCTATATTAACTATTTACTAAATAGTGACACCTCAGCAATGTAAAGAGAAAAAAATTCTCAGCTTTCACAATCCCAAATAGATTTTTGTAGACCAGAGCCGAAGGTAATAGCCTGGAGAGAAAATGCTTTTTGAGACTCAAAGGCTAGGTTGAATTTGGGGAATAAAATAAAATTGTCCACTGAATGTTAGGCATTAAGAGAAAGAACAGGTTTAATACAAATTATATTTGAAAATCCCTAAATTCCAGAAAATGGGCACTGTGAAGCATGAAATTCAAGAATGAATTTGGTTTTTGCTTTTTGTATTTTAGCTGAAGAATCTGTTTTATTAGATTCCTGACTTGAAAGGGGCAATGGATATGTAAAAGCCACTATGTAACAAATAAAAGAGTTTTTAGGCTCCTTAATGTAATCTGAGCAAATGTAGTTGAATTTGAATACATGCTATTCAGTACACTGTGCTTCTCAACCCAGTTCACAGGGTTCAGGCAGAGTTTGAGATTTTCCTGAGCTGAGAGAGGGAGAGGCAGTAAAGGTCAGGGAGTTAGATGCCTGTGAATAAATCTGGCTGGGCCTCCAACAGTAGTCTGATTTGGGAATATGGGCCTTCACTTTGGAATTATAACAGAAGATATTGAAATGTAAGTATGGAACAAGAATTTCTTTTCCTATCTCTTTTCAGCATTGTGCTTCAGCAGAGTAGAAATGAAATCCTCTTATGTTCAGGAAAAGAAGGATAGAGGAAGATCTCTTAGACTTCATGACCAAATATCAGAGAATGAATAGCTGGCTAATGTAGATGCTGAGGTATTTGGAGTCTTTCTTAGAAAGGTGCGGAGTGTTTGGATGGAGACTCAGAGACCAATGAAACTGTAGATATTTGAAATCTAATGGGATGGGATGAAAAGTAGTTTCTGATATTTATCAGAAAATGTGGTTATTACAAAGGAGGAAGCCAAACTAAAGCAAAGCAAAGCAAAGCAAAGCAAAACAATGCAATCCAAACCAAACCAAACCCTGATAGTTTCCTCTAATTATGTCATTCTAACTAGTTCCCTTATTCTGCTGGTTACTGTCAGGGTCTAAGGAAGAACCAGAGGGCGCTTGTGAAGTAAGTGGAAATGTTCACATTCTAGTTTATTTTCTACCAGTAGCACACTTTCTATATTAGTGTTGAATTTGTGGATGCTACACAAAACTTTATATTAGCAAATTTAAAAATAAATCAATGAATGCCATGAGTGCTGAAAAGACATCCACAGAGAGATAAGGGGGACGTTCGTGGAACAGTGAAGGAGGATGGTGCTAATGAGGCTTTTGAAAGAATCAACCTTGATGATCAGATTCTATAGTCATGTGAACTTTATTTTAGTAGATTGTCCTATAAAATATAACTTTTATATTTAGAATGGGGCTTGGTAGAGTTTCATCAAGGATATAGCTTAACTATTAGCAGGTGTTATTTGATGTAGAGTTGCTATAGTGTTTCCTTTGGTACATTAGGTATCTGCAGGACCCCTTCTCCCCAAGGCACCAAAATCTGCGGATGCTTGTGTCCCTTATATAAAATGTCAAAGTTTGCATATAACCTATGTACATCCTCCTGTGTACTTTAAAATCATCTTCAGATTACTTATAGTAGCTAATATAGTAAAAATGCTATATAAATAGTTATTATACTATATTGTTTAGGAAATAATGGCAAGAAACAGCCTGTATATATTCAATACAGATGTATTTTAAAAATATTTTCTATCTGCAGTTGCTTCAATCTTTAGTTGTGGAATTTGTGGGTATGGAAGTCCAGCTATATTGATATATTGTGACTGAATTTTCTCTTTGACATTATATATCATAGAAGTTCAGGTCAGTATTTACTTTTAAATTCATTTGAGGGCCACAAAAATGTAAGTCCAAAGAACAAAGAAAACTCTTTAAAAGATTCACATGTTTTCTTGTTATCAGGTTATCTGTTTTGTTTCTTGATGATGCTGACAATTTGTATGTGAAGTCACAATTAATTTCAACACAACATTTATCTTTCTGTTGCTCTACATTCATGGAATAACAATAGTATTGTCAAAATAATCCATCAGAGACACCTTGATGTGTTAGCCAAGACACCTTCCTTAGCTTTATGCAGAAAATAAAAATGAAAGTGTGAGCAGCCTCTGAAGAAATGTGTCTCTATCATTGCATATGAAAATATACTCTCTGAGGCCATGATTTCTTTAGAAGTATTTAGTTATGTCTTGTGAAAATCTTAACATTTAAGGCTAAATACAAGCTTATCTGTTTTGGTTCCCCATTGTGAATCTATCTTATGTCTGAGAGTTATTTCCTCAATTAGACCTTTGAATATTAATATATTGCAGAGCTTAAACATGATTACATTCGGGGTTTCCATTGAATACAGAGCTTTTAGCATGTATGATTCACAGTGGACATTTTACATTTCTCTTTTTTTCCAAATATCTGGGGAATGGTTATATAAGTTGTGAGTAATGTGTCTGCAAGAACAAAGCAATATGGCATAAACAGCTCAGAATTATTCTATGAAAGCTCCACTCTATCTAATCATACGCAACTACAAGCATTTGCCTTTGCTTTCCCCTGGGAAAATAGGAAATATAATGCCCTATAGAATTGTAGGCTTTTAATCTTAATATTTGTTCTCCAATTTTACTTGAAAGAAATTAGAAGAAAGAATGTTGGCCTCAAGTTGAGAAGATCAGAATTCTGAGTCCAATTCTGCTGCTTTGTAGCTGGATGACCTCAGACAAGTTACAACTTTTCTGAAGCCGAATTTCCTCTTTGAAATGGGCAAACTTTTTGGTACTCAACGTTTTTCGAAGTTGTGAAAGTCAAATTCAATATTAGATGGGACCGTTTGAAAGTGGGTGTACAGAAACAATAAAAAGGGCTGGGGATTTAGCTCAGTGGCACCATGCCTGCCTCTCAAGTGCAAGGTACTGAGTTCAATCCCTGGTACCAAAAAAAAAAAAAAAAAAAAAAAAAGAAAGACAAATTAAGGAGACAGTCTACAAGGGAGTATGAACTGTTTTATGTGCTAAGCTGAATTTTTCATCTCAGTTGCCCATGGTTGGCCCTTTCCTCCAGGTTAACAGCTGTGTTTAACACATTTCCACCTTCTTTGTTCAGAGCTTAATATTCTCATGTTATCAGGAATAATGTTGTAGTCAACAGCATACATTAGATGAAGCCTAATTGTCAAAATAACCTGAGTATCAGTAGTTACTAACAATTGAAGTCCATGATTTTCATATTTGTAACACTTCCTTCTTGTAGTTAACATTTTATTATATCCAAGATGTAATGAGTTTTGAAGGCAAGATTGATGAATTCATAGATCTCTCTTCTGCCTGGAAAATAAAAATCTCTTACATCTGTACTTTGGAGTGCAACATTGTTTTAAATTTGAATATTTAATCTTGCAGCATTCTTTTTAATTGAAGGTTGCTTTGTCTGCTTCTCTCTGGTAAAGCTTTTAGATTTTTTTGTTTCCTTTTTTTCCCAGTAAACAAATCTTTACCTGACAAAGGAAAATAGCTGGAGATATACCTTCACAAAACCCCCAGTGATGTTCTCCTGACATGTGCTGTCCCAGTTTTATAAATTAGAAATCTGGTCATCTCGGCTTACTCTCTAAGCAGCACCAGCTGTCTTCTCTTTACAACACTGCAAAGATGCTTTGAAGCTGTGTCTGTATTGTTGGCAACATTAGCACAGAAAAATTTGAAGACTATAATAGCTGGAAAAGGTTACTCAGCTTCACATAATTGACTATGGCAATATAAAATATTACCTGCTCTGTTTTGCAACAAAGTAGATATTGCTTTCTTTCTCACATTGGAAGGGGAACAAAATAAAGCAGAACTGCTTTTGCTGTCAAGTTTCCAGGTTGAAAGCTGCAAATCTGTGTTGTAAAGTGTACCTTCCCAGCCTGTGTATAGTAAATTGTCATCCCATCTTGCTATACAGACAATATGTTTTCAGCTTAATGAATCAGGTGCTTTGTATTTTCTCCAACTATTTAGTGTAGGGCAAATGGGCTCATAAAGAGAGGAGGGAATTGTTGAGGGACACCAGCCATTTTAATTTATCTCCCCAAAATTTTCAGGTGAAATAGTTATGTGGATTTTTTAAATATTAAGAAATAAAGTCTAAATATTTTGAATTTTTTTGTTCTAAGGAAAAATTTAAAATGAGTCATAATCAGGAGTTGCTCGGCATTATGGCAGAAACTGTGAATCACATGCTAAACCAACTCAGAAAGCTCTAGTGCAAGGAAGTAAATTTTGTGTGAAAAAAGAAGGTTCTTGGTTTCAGTTACTATTACATTATTTGAAATCAAAGGGCAAGTTAGACTTAATCTAATTCTTACTTTGTGTGTTTTCAGGTGTATTTGTTTGCTGAGGTCTGATAGGCATTTAGGAAAACATCTGTGAAAGGACCAGATTTGTTCTTTCCGTATTCATTACTCTACCTTTAAAAATGAATGTGACAAGACACTCTTAAACAACAAAACCATTATGGGAGCTCCTCTGAGGACCTGTTAATAATTCAAATGCTATTGGAACAATTTTTGCAAGATGAAGATACTCTGGGGCATTTTGGAACTGATACAGGGATAAAAGAAACATTTCTCTGTATTTATATGTTAAGCTAAGAATCCCCAAATCAAAATCAAATTCATTCTAAGGTAGAAGATAAACACCATACTAATGATTACTACAGGGTTTGCAGAAGGAAAGAACAATAAAAATACTACTTCCCAGTTGTTCTAGAGGTAATAGAAATAAACCTCTAAAGAGAAGCATAAAATATTTATTAAGGCGTGCACTGCACACTTCAGAATTACACAGGGCCAGTGACAGTGATTAAATGTGCTGTGGCTACATAGAGAGATGCTGAGGTTTTAATGTACAAGATATCGATTACTTGATGAATCCCAACAGTTTGTTTCCTGCAGTTACTTGCAACATGGGGAGAAATGAAAATAACATGTAAAATTTTGTAGGTTACATTGCTTGCAAAATGGAGCAAGTGATGAGCTACAAGAGTGACGAATTTTCCGTTCCCGTTCATAAATGTGGGAGTTGCACAATGAATTAATCTGTTTGAAACAAAGAACCATAACTATAGCATATTGTTATTAAAAATGCCAAAAAGACATGAGGATTTCCAATTGAACTTCAAGACTACCATCTTTAATTACTTTTCATTTGCTATGTCAATGTGCAGTGTACCCACTGAGCCCAATAGCAGCACTCAAGGCATAAACTAGGCAGAGGGGCTTAGAGTAAATCAGAGAATAATATAAAAATAAATCACACATTTTGGAATGAAATAATGGTTTTTATGCTTTCAAAGTTCCTATGCAATTAGATTCCATATAGACTATATTAAATTTTAATTACTTCCCTGATTGTCTTCATCTCCTTTTATTTTCTTTATTGCTTAATATTTTAAAGATAATTTTAGATATAGCTCCTAGATAAATAAACGATTAGGAAGGGAAATTCAAACACAGGACCAACAGCATGGCTTTGAGGGAAAGACAATTAAGAGCTTAAAAATGATTGAAACAACTTCTATCTGTGTTCTTCCAGTCTACTCTGTCTGAAATGTGGAAGTTTTCATCAGATTCCCCACTAACCAATGCCTGTATTGACCTTTTCACTTTCTTACAAGTTTAAATGGACAGGTCCTCCAGTTCTGCTTCTGATTTTTCTTTAGTGTTCTTGGTAAAATAATGGAGTCAAGTGCTATAAGAGCATCAAAGTTGAATCACAAAGTAAAATAAGACCTTAGCAGAAAGTTCTTGGTAATACTTTTGTTTCTTTCAAAACCTTCTCCCTAGTGCATGATGAAATGAAGAGGTGAAATTCAGGAGTGAGAGAATGTATGGTTAATGGGTTTTGGATGGAACTGCATTTCAGGACATCTGTCTCTTTGCATTTCCTTATACAAGAATATGATTATATACTTTGGGAGACCATAAACTATATGTATCTTTATATACAAATACATTTTGGTCAAATTATTTGTTATTACTTATAATGAAGTATGTACAGTACTACAGCATGTAGTATATACTTGTAGACACATCATTATATAGTACATGATGAAAAATTATTAGGCTATTGTTTGAAGGTGAAATAATGAGAAAGGTTTTCTTTCCAAATATCTTCTGGGAATAGTAAATTGACACACAAAGGATGAAGTATTCAAGAATTATCCAGTCTAGAATTTAAAGGATTGAAATCATCAAACATATATAAAAATTTATAAATGAATCAGATTTATTTGTCAGAGGGACAAATGTTGGAGGAGGGATACTGTTTATATAGTGGTCTCCCCTTATCCACAGTGTTCCAAGACTCTTAGTGGATGCTTGAAACTTTACATAGCAGCAAAGCCCGCGTATTCTGTTTTTCTCTATATTCCCTGCAGTGTGGTCATATAGGACTGGAGATAATCTGTTCTTCCATGTTTCATGGCATGGTGCCCCCTTTGCTTCATTACTTTTGAATTTTTGGGCCCTTATTAAATAAAATAAGAATTTCTTGAATGTAGACACTGTGATAATGAAACAATCATTCTGATAACCATCTGAAAACTACAAAGTGACTAATGAGTGAGTAGTGTATGTAGTGCGGATACTTTAAACAAAAGGCTGACTCACATCCCAGGCCGGATAGAGTGGGATGCTGTGAGATTTCGTCATGTTACTCAGAGTGTCACACAATTTAAACTTATGAATTATTTATTTCTAGAATTTTCCATTTAATATTTTCAGATCATGGTTGGTCGCAGATAATTGAAACCATGGAAAGCAAAACTGCAGAGATGTTGTTGTAATATTTTTTTTCATTAATAAAATTTCTAAGCATGTACAAAATTAGAGATCATATCATGGTGAATGCCTGTGTCTGTTCATTCAGCTTCAGTGATTATTAACATATGTCTGATTGTATTTTACCTAAGTCCTCACACTTTCTTCTTGCTTTTCTTAACCTGGGGATTATTTTGTAGCAAATGTTAGACATAGATTTTTTCATAAATACTCTAGTATGTATCTCTAAGGGAAGGTTCTTATTTTAAAATGAGACTAGTATATTCTACTACTACACCTAAAAATTTGTGATGATACCTGAATATACATAATAATTCCTTAATATCATCAAGAGTTAGTCAGTGCTTAGTGGTCCCCAATGGCATTATGCTCATTTTTAAGAGACTATTTGTCTAAATGAGGATCAAACAAGCTCACATTTTGGGGAGCCCATTTTCCTAACAATAACTTGTTAATAAGGATTATGCTTTTTGGAGCTTAGAAATATACTTTGACAAATACCTCTGATGGTTCTGCCTTTATAGATTTGGTTATCTTTCTTGAAAATGTGAGCCTCCTTTTAGGCATTTTCTTCTGAAGAATTGCTCAGACCAAGGAACCTTTTGAGGTATTGGCTTTCTTTTATGAATCTTACAAAAGAAACGCAACTCTCTGAGTAAACGGTGACCTAAGAGTCTGATGACATTTAGTTTGAGCACTTAACGTTTATGTGGTGACCACAACTACCATGAATCCAAAGTGTGTTCTTTCATCTATTTTATCTTGTCAGAAATTTCATGGCTTTGACCTTTTCTTTCCCCACAATCTATACATATATAGTAGAATTTTAAAAAGTATTTTTGGCAATCAAGATTTTCTTCTGATCCTTGTGTGAAAAAAGAAACATTTATGATCTTGAAAAAGCATATGTTAACTTCCTTTGAATTCTTTAGATCTGCTAAAAGATAAATTTGCCATTTTAAGAATATAATATTGAAAAGATCTTTCTTCAAAGTGAACCCATGCAGGAATACTTTTTTATCTTAGGGGATATATATATATATATATATATATATATATATATATATATATATATATTTTTTTTTTTTAAAGGAAACAGCAACCAAATTTGAAAATGAGGATGTACTCAATGGATCAACTTTTCAAAGAACCATGTCCCCCAAAATAGAGCTTTTGATATCTTAAAATGATCTATGAAGTCCCATCTTGAAATACATACATCAACAAATTGAATTTTAATGGAAAATCAAGCTTATATTGTGAAAGGCTCTTGAATGAAGCTTTGAAAAACACAAAGCCAGAGGATTATCAGCTTATTATAACAACATTGACTTTACCCCCCAAATTTCATTTTTTAAGTAAGAAAGGATATAGCATCAAGGACAAATGAAGAAAGCAGCTTGTTAAAATAGTGGAACTGGAACCTCCCATCTTTCCCTTTGGTGGACTTCCTTTTCTCTCTGTTGAGCCATCCTACTAATTTCCAGCCACTGAAATTTTCGCTGCACATCCCTCATCCACTTCCAATAGAGGTAGTTGTCTTTCTATAGTTGTCAACTTATATTTATCTTTTTATTATGAATTATAAATTAGATCATATTGTATTCAATACATTCAATAGAATATTGATGCAGATTTCCTCCCATCTGTTTAAAAATATAATATCCTAAATATAAAAACACATGGGTTTCTGTACATTAAATCTTTTCAAGTGTGCTATGAGATTTTCCCTGCTATGTTTTTGTTCCCATGTACATGTAGAGGCCCTAGAACTGTGGCACTCAATAAGCAGCCAGCCCTGCTTGCTAACCTGCAGGGAAATTCTTCAGGTTGGGTGTCAGCTGCAAATCCCCTGAGACTTACACTTCATCGTGCTATCTCTGTTGTGAATCCATGTAAGAACAAGAACAAATGCAAAATGAAAGAAAAGTGAAATTCTGGCCAAGAAGAGCTTCCCTTTGAGTGAGAATAGATTGGAAAAAATAAGTCAATAAGCAGAGAAAAATTTAGAGTAATTGCCTGAAGTGCCAGGAAATTAACATGGCAAATCTCTTTGAGATTGTGATGAGTGCCTTGTATTTGTGATTGTTCTCAGCATTTTCCCTCGCATGTGTTCTCTCAAGGAGGAAAATGATCAGTGTAGCTGTTTGCTAAGTATCCTAAGTATCCTACGTAGGATATATACAAAGACTATATAGCCACTGAGGAAAGTCATCTTTCATCTAAGGCTATGGCTGTGTGTCATAATGAATAAAGGAGATTATTAAATCTTAAAATCAAATGTAGGTAGTAATTGAGCAATATGTCAATATTATGTTTTAATTTTGAATATGTGTATATTTCATTCATGACTCAGTGGGAATATTTAAGTTGTGTATACAAAAAGACTAAAATGAGAAACACTCTGTCTTGTTATATGCACAATCTGCTCTCTGAGTGTTTGGTTTGATTTCATACATTTCATTCCTGACATCTTACCTTCTCATTCACAGAATACTTTCACTCAGAAGTGGTGTGTGTATGTATGTGTGTGTGTGTATGTGTGTGTGTGTGTGTACACAAAGATCTGATAAGTTCTTTAAGTCTGGGGTGCTATGAAATAGATATTTCGATTAATACAATAGAAATTGCTATCATGTGGGTTGTTTCTGATAAATGTTAGGGAAGCAAAATATTTTTATATTTTTACTTCAATAACATTTGATGTTATTTGATGAAAACTATGAGTAGTGGGTGGAAATTGTTGAAAGTTTGAATAATCACAGTTAATTAGCAGTCTCAGAGTTTCATATGAAAATTTCATGGTGCGTAGCAATGTTTGTTTCTATGAAAAAGTCCTTTCGGAGTCTTCTGTACAGGTAGGAGTGACTTGTATGTTTGTTTACAACCTGGCTCAAAAATTTCCTATGGATTATATTCTCAGTCCACAGGAATATTTAAGGCTTTGCTCTGTACTCTGTTCCACCATCCCTCTATGAGGGCTCCATGCTGAAGGAGGTTGTCTAGACTCGGGATTCTGTGAAAACACATTCACCTTATCTGCTGTTAAGGTACGCCCTTTATCTATCCTGTAGTCACTTCATTTCATTTAAAAGATTACTTTTTAGTCTCCAAGTTAAAAGGACACATTGAGATTTTTTTCATTGATGCTACTGTATATCACCATTTTTTGTATATTTATTTGATTGGCTATAAGACCCTTTTTTACTACTGTTTTTTTTTAACTTATGTTAATTGCTTTTTATTATCCACATATCTTTTGTCTAATATTTACCACTTTTTTCAATAAATATGTAGTTAATTTTGTTTTCAAGGCTTTTCTACTTCTTGCTTTAATCTTAATGTATTTGACTTGTTTTTATGCTCTTTTCCTATATATTCAAAAAACATTTTTGATATTTCTTATTTTAAAGGTATTTGAATCATCCATATTTCCTCGTCTTTTTTGCTCAGTGCATGTGTGTGTGTGTGTGTGTGTGTGTGTGTTTGTGTGTATATATTTGAGATTGAACTCAGGGCTGTTTTTTTTTGGTACTGGGGATTGAAGTCAGGACCTTGACTTGCGAGGCAGGTGCGGTGCCACTGAGCTAAATCCCTTGCCCTGAACTCACCCTGAACACAGGGCTTTTGCATTGAGCTACATCCCCAATCCTTTTTTCATATTTTGTTTTATTTTTTTAATTTTTAATTTTTTTTTTTTTGGTACCAGGGATCGAACTTGGGACCTTGCTCTTTCGAGGTAGGCAACGGAACCACTGGGCTAAATCCCTGGCCCTATATATTTTTTGTTTTGTTTTGTTTTGTTTTTTGGTACCCGGGATCAAACTTGGGACCTTGTGCTTGTGAGGCAGGCAGCAGAACCACTGAGCTAAATCCCTGGCCCAAAAGCATCTTTTTTTTTTTTGGTACCCGGGATCAAACTCAGGACCTTGTGCTTGCAAGGCAGGCGCCGGAACCACTGAGCTAAATCCCCAGCTCTCTCTATTTTATTTTTGAGATAGTCTTACTAAGTCACCAAGTAGCCCAGGCTGGGTCAAACTTGCAGTCCTCTTGCCTCAGCCACTCTGAGTGCTGGGATTATAAGACTCTTCTACCATGCTCAGTTTATGCTTAGCTTTCAAAATTTTTCATTCATGTTCCTAAGGCATTCCTAGTCTCTCATACTTTTAAGTTTCAATTATTGTGACTATTTTAGAGTTTTTATTTGTTTCTTCTTAAAATAAAAACCCCATGTTTGAGTGGTGTTTGAGATGTTAGCAAAGTAGTAAGCTACCACTTGTGAGGCTCTTTCAACGCAAGAAAGGGCAGGGATATTTTTTCCTTTACTTGGCCCCAAAACCATTCCTCATATTTCCTCTTATAGGTTTTCTCTCTTTTCTAATTTCAGTGCACCAGAACATTTATTGGAATGATTATATCAATCAGATGATTGTTCTATTGATGATGATTGTGATATTCATGAACAGAAATTCCAGAACAATGCTGGTCTTTGAATTTGAACATGATTTCATCTATGAGGAAAAACATATTGAGAGCTATATTTTAGGACATCAAATAAATGTTAGATTTTGTGACAAACTCTATTAGCAATATTGGGAATGGCAGGAAGTGAAAATAAGGCTGATACACACATGACAGTAGAGTGAACCCTCACAAGGATTCTGAAAAATATTTGCAAAATTTTCAGGGGATGCTGAATTTTGTGATTAATACACCTAGGCTCAAAGACTCTAATTCTGTGTTTCTTCTTAAGAAATTGTTCATTGTTAGCTCACTCAATTTTTGAGCACAGAACCGTGAATACTGAGAGTCAATTCCGTTCAGAAGAAGTGTGATGCCAGAGAGTTTGTGCAAAGGGTCTAGCAATCTCTATGTACAATAATCTTTGTATAGTAATTTTGGTTTGGCCCACACTATTTTTAGTCCATCCTAAAGAGTTTCATCCTGCAGTGTGGCTTCTTTTCAGATCCTGGGGTTATATGGGGGAAAAATAAAAGCTGGCTAAGACTAGAGTCATTCTTGGCAGGGATTTTTAGCCATGCTTCTGTTGGAAGCATCCATTTTATAAAATAATATGACTATTACTTTCATTATTAAAACAACAGTAGCACACTACACCACACTGCTAAAACTTGGGAACAAAAGCTATCTTTTTCATTAACTGATTGCTGGCTCAGGTCTTTCTGAGAAATAGAGATGTGGAAACAATATTTGTGTTCTGCTAGTTACTAGTCTGCCTAGAACCAAAGCAGAAAGCCATTTTGGCACACTTAATTGTGGTGATTCGGGGTGCAGTGCAATTAGGAGATGAATGTTTAACCTCCCTTCCTCTTTTTTTGACTTGATTATTCTTTAAAGTTCTCTTCTGAAGTTGGCTTGAGTTTAGGTTCAGTGAAAAGAAAATAAGTACCTTGGTTGAGCTTCTCTAATAATTTTAATTCTCACAACTGTCAAACAGTAATATGTTCCCTGTCTGCCTAGAACCTATGTCTTCTGATCATTTCCTCCTTGCTCCTGACCTGTGGTCTTCCACAAGAATTTTTTGTCTGCTTGAAGTGCTACCGAGCTGTGCTCCGAAATTATATCTTGGTTCACACATGATCTAGACAGTCCTACATCAAACTGTCTGGTAGACAGTCTCATTTTACAGTGGGTGAACCTGGACTAAAAAAATGTAAATGAAATGACTCAAAAAATGCTAATAACAAGACCAATCATAAGGATCTTTTACATTTGATAGATTTTCCAGTGAGTCTTTCAATGACAAAGATTCTTTCTCAAATAAAGATAGTTCTAGTCTTGAACAGAAAGGAAATTCAGGAACTTGAATTAAACAAAGCCCCCAAAATTGGTTTCACACCTTCACGATTTTAGGCTGAGGATTATCTCTCCTTTTCTCACTTCCAGTCATTAGAGAAATAAACAGCAATAGTTATGATTTGCTATTCAATTCTGCCAAACACCCAGATCAGCAGCCTTTTTATATATACTATTTCTTTTAATCTTGGTAGGGTTCTCTGAATTCTGGTCTTATCACATTATTTATGACTCACTGGATAAATAAGTGTAGTTAGATGGTCTTTTATACACAACTTACTTATCAAAGAGGAAATTAATGGCATATCTGAGTGCTAGAATTGACAGTGGGATTACAAATGGTTTGCTTTTAGTTGGGGGCACATTGTCACCAAAGGTGATTCTAGAATGCACATATCTTTTGTACATATCTATTCCTGGGGAAACCTTCTTATTTTAGCTGTTTCTTGCCTGTCACATAGATCTAGGGGAAAGAAAAGTCCTTAGTTGGTCACCTGTTACTTCTGCGGTCTTCTTATTAAACCATACAAATGAACAAGAACCTCTCATGCTTAAAAAAAGGAACTAAGATGTGTCATGTACAGGTACCAACTCCACGTAAGATATGTAAACATTAGGAACTGCAAACATGTACTAATAAAAAAAAAGCTTTACTGATTAAAGTACTAGAAATACTGGTTTATTTGTGTAGTAAAATTCTATTGATAAGAAACTTATAAAAACTTTGAAAATGATCAGTTCTTTAAAATACCAAAGTATAGAAAATATATATTTGTACCAAATGAGTACAAAGGATAACTGATTATTTAAAGTGTCTCAACTTTTGATTTAATTTTAAGGATGTTTAAGAATGTCATGAAAAGGGCTGGGAATTTAGCTCAGTGGTTCCAGTGCCTGCTTTGAAAGCACAAGGTCCTCAGTTCTATCCCTGGTACCAAAAAATGTTGTGAAAGAAGTCTAAAGTATAGCTTTCAGATTTGTTTTAACTCTTCCTTCTCCTTCTCCTCTTGTCCTTGTCATGTTTCTTCTTCCTCTTTACTTTGAGACAGGGTCTTGCAAAGTTATCCATGCTGGCCTTGAACTGAGGATCATCCCAGTTTAGCTTCCTGAGTATCTGAGATTACAGGCATGTACCACCACATGCTTGGTTTGTTATAATACTTCCTTAAAAAAATCAGAAAATGGTATGAAAAATGATCAATTAATAAAAGTAGAACTTACAAAATTGTTTTAATAAGTATCAGAAAAGTTCCTATCTGAGGTCTTATTCTCTTGATAATAACTGTTATGCAAACAGAAAATTGTTCTTTGGTTCTATAATTGCCTTAAAAAGAGTAAAATCATATATTTTATTCTTTTGATAGTTTAAAAATTATGATTGCCATAGTATCATCAGCTGTGTCCCTAATATTTTGTCTCAAAGCATCAGAAAGCAAAATGAATTAAAAGACTCTACTGTAAAGTCTCAGTAGTAATAGGAATTCCAAGAAGATAACTGGTTATTCTCTAAATTTATATATATGACAAGATGTACTATGCCACTGAGTTATACAATCTGTTTCGGTATTGATTTCTTACATTTTATTTTATGCTTTCGATAAAACTAATTTTCAAGAGCACATTACTAAAGCATATTGGTTTCTTCGGAACTGCAGTAAGAACAAAGGTTGACTATCTTGTGTATATGTGTGAATGTATGTATGTAATAATTTATTAACATATTAGTTTTTACAAAACTTGTATGGATTTTACAGCCTGAGATGTAGCTAAAAATGAAGAGAGTCATTGGCTCTTTTCCAATGAGAAATTTAGGATGGAAATATAATATGAAATTAAAGTCTTACTAAACTAACCTAGTAAGCAGTAAGAAGAAATTAATAATTTATTAGTAAATAGTATGTGTCTATAGTGTTTAACAATCTATCACATTTAATTGGCTGAAAATAATTATAGATTAAATTTAAGGAGATTAAATTGACATTGGGTTATTAATTTTTTTCAGTTCTATAGGCTAACACCATTTTCACAATCAGAGTGGGCAGGAAAGGTCAGCTGATCTGATTACATTCTTTTCAATTTATAGAACATTAGTTCACTTTTTGTTTTTAAGAGATTTCATAAATGCGATATTATTCATGCTAAAGGAATAAATTTTATAGCACGTGAAACAATATTGTCAAGAAATATTGGATTCAATGCTATCTTCACAGCAAAGCTCCTTGGAAAGTAGGTTAGTAATTAGTGTTTTATTTTAGAATAACTTGTAAATATTTAAATACTACCCATTTGAACATGATAGTTCATCTTATGGTTTTGCTCCCACAATCACCTTTCCTGTATTTTACCACTCTGAATTGTTTGCCCTCAATCATTTCATAATTAATTCTAAAGTCTCCATTAATTATAGACCTAAATATAGGAATATGAACCACATATAGTACATATATTTGCACAATAAACATTTGCATATATTTTGATGCATATGGTTTGCTTTATTTTCTTATTTACCTACAAACTTGGACTGTGCTGTTTAGTTTGTACTGTAACTTGCACTTTCACCTGAATTGGAAGTACCATCTCTGTAATTTTGGATATGTAGATTTCACATAGGTTTAAGCTTTTAAAAGTTTCATTCTTTGATGTGGATGTTCCCAGTTTATTTTTTTAATTAATTGCTCCCCATTGATAGATAGATATACCTACCTGTCTGTATATTATTCTAAAGATATTTGTGTCATACATACGATAGTACTTCATTAGGTTAGATTCTTAGAGGTAAAATTTTAAAGTCCTAAAGCTTTGCACACTCAGAATGTGGTAACTACTCTGAGGCTATTGCCTTTAAATAGTATAACATTTTATTTCCTGGAAGACAGTATACAAGTATTCATATTGCTCTGCGCCACTGTTAACACTCACTGTAGTGAACCTCCAAAAGCTTATCTGATCTGCATCTTATTGTTTTGTTTGGATTTTCTCTGATTACTGGTGAGGTTGAGCAGTTTTTCACATTTTTAGTAACCATTGTATTTTCGCTCTTTTGATTAACTTATGAATATTCTTAGCTTTTTATTATTGTTTTTCCATTTGGCAGTTTATTGTATTTCCTTAAATATTATGAATATTATTTGTCTTTTATATGTATTATAAATATAATCCTTTTTTGCTTTTGCTTGTCTTTGAACTTTGTTATAGTGCCTTTATTACACTAAAGTTTTTAAATGTATGCAATCAAAATAATTTTTTCCTCTGTGAAAGGCTTTGTATTTTGTTAAAGTCCTTTGTACATTGATTAAAATTATTTTTATAACATAAGATGGTAAATGTATTACTATATTTTCTCCTGTCATTTTTATGGGTTTGCTCTTCAAACTATCTGGAATTAATTTTTATGTTTGGCATAAGGTAGCAATCTGACATTATCATTTTCCCAATGGATGTGTTCTAATATCATGTATTTATCTCTCCTTAAGCCTGATCTTTTCCTAGGTTTCTTGCATGTTTTCCTATCTATTTGCTAAAATTCTTTCTGATTTTAGATTTAGAAATTCTTATATCTTTATGATATGTTTTTATAAAATAAAAATAAGTTCTTATTTCTTCCTTAATACTCCATTGTTGGTTAGCTTTACAAATCTTATCTCCTTGATTTATTTTAAAACTATCTTGTTAATCACTCTAAAAAAATACTGATGGGATTTTTAGTGGGACTTAATTTACACTATTGTTTAACTCTGATGTTTATTATATATTTTTGCATATTTTTAGTGATTTGAACCTGACCAGAAGGAAAATTATGCTGATCATTGTATTTTTATTAACTTAATTCCTATTTATTAATTTTATAGATTAAAAATATTTACAGTTTTAAATTATTCAAGATTTATTTCTATATGTAGAGTGAGGTTTTTTTCTTCAAAGTGAGTACCAAATTGTTCCAATTACATTTATTATATAATTGATCACTTTCATACCATTTTTGTACTGCATATAATTTTGTACTGTCTTATAGTATTTATTCTTTTGTATAATTATTATTATTACTTATTAGTTTGCAAATGTGGTTCTATCTCCTTACCCTCAGTTGCATTTAGGTTTGGCTGAACTTGCGCTAAGTACATAAAAAAGTGTAATAGTTGGCATTTTTAAATATCCATTGAGGGGTGGGGGGGAGAGAGAGAGATAGAGAGAGAGGGAGAGAGAATGTTTTCTGTTTATTCAAGATTTTTTTCTTAAAGGAATATGAAGTGGATGGTTTATTTCGAATATCTTCAACTCCAAAGCCTATTATTTTGGGGCTACTCAGATAACTTCTGTGGTTGAGCATAGGATTTAAGGAATTCCTGTATACTGTTTTATAGTTTCATATGAGAATTTTGATGAGTCTTTTATTCTGTCACGGTTACTACCAAATGCTTGATCTCACTTGCTCTGTTATTGGGGCATGTTATCAGGATCAGTTCATATCTTCCCCCCCTTTATCCTCCATTCCCTTTTTCCCTTTCCTGCCTTCTTTCCTTTAACCTCGGCAAAATTTTCTAATCTGAAACAGCAAGTCTTTCATTAAACAACTGGAATCTTGTTTGATTTCTTTGATAATAATGTCTTTTTATTAGTTGTTTTCTGTATTATTTTTTATAGAACTACTAGGAAGGTATTGCATCTGGGTCAAAACAATGTGTTTTATAATTTCCATTTTTCCTTTCTCTGTATTATATAACGACATCTAAGTTAATGTTCTAGATAATTGAGTTTTTCGCAGTGTACATTCTATTTTTCCATTGACTCTGTGAAACTTTTGTTTCTGAAATCTTGTTTTGTTTTTTTCCAAGTTTTTCAGAAGTTGCTTTTTTTACCATAGAATCTGGTTTGATATATTAGTGCAATATCTTCTTGTTACATAATTAGATGTTTAAGTCTTCTCCCTCCTCTAAATTCTCATTTTAGTCTCTCTGTGAACTGAAAAAAATGAATACCTTTTTCTTCTATTAAATAGGCTTCAAAGGTATTAAGTTGTTCCTGATAGTTTGTAGTAGACTCATTGTTTTCAAGCTCTGTTTATTGCCCATCATTTTCCATTTTTCACCCTATCTACACATTTGGAGACCTACCATTAGTGTTACAGAGGTGAGCATGTATCTCTAGTTTCCTAAGTAATTCCTCAGGTCCAGCTTGTGTCTCAGATGTGGCGAATTTAGGAGGCAATCTCTTTTCCTAAGGCTGATGGGCTGTGACATCTCCAGCTGACATCTGCAGAGGTGGGTCTGCAGACTCGATTCCTCAGAAGCAGCTGGTGTGAGTTGCTGATGCTACCACAAAGAGGAACAGCTTCCCATGTGCTACCCCAGTGGAGATCACAAATGTTACTAGGGCTCTGGGCAAAGGGTAACTTCTTTAGGATGATTAATTCAAGTAGCCAGGAGTCAAATTTCTCAGGCTATACTTTAAGTTGTATGTTTTCCCCTCACTGCTTACATAATTAAGTAGAGATTGATAAGCAGGTCCTTTTGTGTATATTTTAGATAAACTCGTTGCACACACGTTTGCTATTGTAAATGGATGTGTGGGTGGAGGATAGTGCATACACCCCTTCTGAAGGAGATTTTTATCTTTATCCACTTAGGGAGAACCTCAAAATTACCATTCCAATTAGGGGCAAAAGAAATAGGTTAATGATACTGAATACCAAGTCCTTATTCTTGGCACACATTTTTTCTCCAGAACCAGCAGATACATTGATGGTTTCTTGGAGGATGATTTTGTAGCTTATATGACCACTAAGAGACAGTGTAACTCAAAACACATTTTTTTCAGCAAATATAAGGTAAATTGTCTTTTCTTTTCCCTTATTTTTTAAATTAGGAAGGATTGTGGATGGTAATGCTTGCACTTGAAATATTCCAGATTAAAATATTACTGTTTTGTGATCTATAGAAAAACTTAAGATTCTTAAATTAGTTTTGTCTGAGAAATAATGAAACAAAATACAATGTAAATATTCTAGGCTTGTCAAATGGAAAAAAAAGTCTGGACATTTACCTATTGATTAAGAAAAATTGAGATGAATTATAAATACTTGAATCCTTGTGAACAAAACAAAACCAAGAACAAGTTCATCTATTTTGTATATTTGTATTATACAGAATAGGGGAATATAGAATACACTGGACAATACGTTTAATAAAAGAATTGGAATTCTAATATTTTACTATGTGTAAAGAATATAATGGATAGAATAATCAAAACTCATCAGGACCAAAACCAAAGTTGTAAACAACAATAAAAGTACTCCTGTGCTAGGAGAGATGAATTACTAGACAAGATGAATGGGATTTAAGTTTATACTGATATTATAGCTACTTCAGAATAGTTTCCTCATCGTAGGTTTTATTTAGTGAAAGTAGAGAAGCTGAAATTAGACTTGCTATGGTGCTAGACCTCACTTGGCTCTAACCTCTGAACACTAGCTCCATGACCTTAGGAGATTAACCTAATTCTTCAGAACTTCTGTTTGCTCACCAGCCAAATGGATATAATGGTATGTATCTGCTACCTTGCCATTGAGAAATGAGACTGACTCCATTCACAGAAAATCTTGGAAGAATCATCTATGTTCTTTGTCTCCATTTCTTTCTTCTGATTCATACTCTGCTTTCAAGACAA
This sequence comes from Heterocephalus glaber, assembly GCF_053883595.1. NCBI lineage: Eukaryota > Metazoa > Chordata > Mammalia > Rodentia > Bathyergidae > Heterocephalus > Heterocephalus glaber. Next base: position 10,406,438 of record NW_028258142.1, on the reverse strand, counting down.
CCACCACTACCCTTGTGAAGAGTTCAGGACCTCCACAACAGTATTTCTCATGATGGTTCTCAAATTCCTTAGCTAGAGCAGTATTCTTTACGAATAGTCATTCTCTAGTCTTTCAAAAAAGTCTTTATTAGGCTTTACTGCTTCACCTCCTCACCTTTAGAGTATTCCTTCTCAGTCTCCTTTGCTGGTTTCTCCTGTTCCCTTGTCTCCTTTGCTCCTGGAACATGGAGTACCTAGGATTTAGTCTTTGTACTTCTCACTGACTTTCCATTCCCAAGCTGATCCTATCAGTCTAATGGCTTTAAGTACCACCTTACATATCTCTCCTAAGTGCCAAGTTGCACATCCCACTCATTTTTTGATTTTTCCACTTGGATAAGCACCTAAAACTTAGTTTGTCCAAAATGAAACTTTTGCTATAACTCCAGTAAGTTTGTTCCTCCTTTAATCTCCTTCATTCAGTAACAGCCAATCCTGTCATTCCAGCTGCTTGGGACAAACCTTTGGATTGATCTTTTTTATTTCAGGGCTTGCATTTAATCCATTAGGAATTTCATTTGGCTCCACCTTAAAATTATCTTGTGACTATAACTATTCATTTACTCCTCAGCTAACACCCTTGTTCTCTACTCCATCAATCTTTGGGCTATTGAAGAAACATCTTGCTTTCCTGCTGTTGGCCTTGCCTTTCTTCATTCTCTGCTCAGCATAGCAACCAGAATGATCCTTTGAAAAACAGAGTCAGTTTAGATTACTCATTTGTGCCAAACCTTCCATCACATTCAGAATAACAGTTCCACTCCCTACTATGACTCACATATCTTGCCTTCCTTCTACCGCTTGCTGCTCCCCTCTCTATTCTTATCAGCATTACTTCTGTCCTTCAGACTCTTTACTCCTGATCTTGGTGTCCTCACTTGCTCTTCAAATGTACCAGGCATGTTCCAACATTAGTACATTTTCCTTTGCTGTTCCTCATGCATGGAGTTCTTCCACCTCCTCAAAAGTCTCTGAGCATAGTTGTTACTGGAGGTTGAGGAGATTCAGGTACCATAGAGTTGATTGAGTTAGTTGGTATTTAAAGTCTCTCCTTCTGTGATCATAACTTTATTAATAAGCAGAGGAAATTCATTGCATACTATGTGACATTATTGCATTAACATTGGGTACTGAATGGTTCAATTATGAGTGGTTAAAATGGAAATATTTTACTAACAGACTCCACATGAAACCCTATTTGTAGTACATAAAGTAAATGTAATTAGGCAAACTTAGAAGATAGGCTGATAAACACCCATCTGTCTATGTTATCAAACAGAGGTTGTGTCCCTTCCAACTGGGAAGTACCGGTGGGAATGACTTGGTAATGCTTTGGCCATCACCATGGAATTCTCTCTGTAAAGTGAAACAGAAAGCTTCCTGAAGTTCAGTCTCCCTAACTTCTTGCCATCCCTCCTCCTTGAGGAAGATTTTCCATCAGTGGAGAAGAACCTAAGTGACTAATGAAACACAGTTAGAGAGCTAACATTCCAGGTTGTATTTCTGAAGTTAAGGTTACTTCTAGAACATCTTCAGATATACTGACAGTTTTCTTAAATTGGGGACTGAATTTTATAAGATTCAGTTAGAAAAGCTGAATCACGGTAGGTATGACTATTGACCAGTGATCTTCCATCCATTCTCTATCTGAGCTACAGCAGTAGCATTTTTTAGAGAGAATTTTCCAATATTTGTGGTGGAAAGGTAATGATCAAACTACAGTCTGAGAGCATAATCACTTCTGAATGTAATGGAAAGTTCACGGCCCTAAAACTTTTCTTTCGCCTCTGTCAAGCAATGGTTACCCCAGTCAATATCCTGTCCTTGTTAATTAGAAACTGTTTGTGCCACAGCTGATTTGTCACTCTGTAAAACTCCTATGGAGGGATGCAGGGCAGTCAATGCCATAGCTCAGAAGAGAACAAAAGTCAGTTTTCAAAGGATCCAAAACACACTAAGTGGTGACCCAAGTCCTCTTCCTTCCATTATTGCTGTTAAGCTGGAAAGCTAATTAAAAATCTCTGCTGGCACAGATGTGTTTGGTGTTCTGAAATATGTCATCTCTAAGAGACTGACAGATCGAAACCACTGAAACAAGCCTTTGACTCTACTTTGCCTTTATGTGTTCATTGATTCTGACCTTAAAAATGCCAAAATTCTGTTCTGACTAGACTTAAATATTGCTTAAGAAATTTGCTGTTAGCCTGGAAACACTTCTAATCATGTCGACAAAGTCAGGAAGGTGATCATTTCTAGTCTCATTAATGGCTAAAGAAAATTTGAAATCATCACCATGATTTATTTGGTTATCTAATTACCTAGTTTTAAATCCTATTTTCCTGGAGCCTCAGCAGAATTCTTTTTAATCATTTTATCTTTTGAAGATAAACAATGATTGATAAATAATTATTACTGTATACTTTGTAGTTTGATTTAAATCTATATGATGGTGATGAAGATGAACATGTTAAAAAGACATGAGTGAAATAGTTACTTTTAAAAGTTGCCTCACTCTGTGATGTAAATAAATATCACAAATATATAGCAAGTGGGTTATAAGTTGTAATTTTAATGAATTAATTACCATTCTCATCTTTCCTCTTGCAATGACCTGATTAATTCTGGAAGCAAAAATTCAGGGATCATATTAGACCATATGTTGAAACTATGCATAGTTCTCAAGATTGATTACAGTATGTAATTATATCTGGAGACCCTTGGTGGTACATATGAACATGCTTGCTCCACATGAAGATGTTAGCAAAAAGAATTGTTAGCACTGCTCCTATAGAGTGCTACATGAGCTATATGACAGTATGGGAGCTAGGGAAGCCACAGCGCAGAACATCTGGAGACAGTTGGTGCTTCTTAACTACAGAGTGATAAGAAAATGACTCTGCAGGTTGACTCATAAAAATACATTAAACTAATGCATATGTACAGGGGCCTTTGAAAGAAACATTAGGCTCTTCTTTTGTATCATATGTGTACAAAATTTGGAAAGTAAATGAGGGAGAAAAGAAACTATCCTTGTTCTGTTGAAAATGCTATGAGGATTGGAAACACCTCTGCATAAAAATTGAGCCCAAGTAAGTGCAGTGTAGCAAAAGGCAACACTGAATTAATTTGTATGCATGAGTGGGATCCTCGTCCATCCATCTGTGCACTGGCCTTAAGGTTGTGTGTTTGAATACGCTTTTGCACAGGGCTGGAGACCAAGATAGACCATGGTGGACTTCTCATGTTCAGAATAAGTATTATAATGTTTCTTCTAAGATTATACTACATTTAGAGGAGCAGGTTATTATGCAGCTTTTAATCATTTTTGTTCGGTAAACATTATTGAGTATAGACTCCACTCTTTTATATCTTGTATTACCAAGGGCAACATCCCGGGTTTGTCTCCATAGCCAGTGAACTCAGGAATGGTAGTGAGATAACAGAACATAGCAGACTGGCATGACAGGAAGCCTCTTATACACCACCCTCATGACATATGGTTGTCACTGTTGGGAATTTCCTAGAACATCTACACATTTGTCTTTTTTTCTCTATTGGGGTTTTCTTACTATTAGCTCTTACAGGGTTCACTGAGTGGCTTGTTGGACAGGATAATTTTATTAAATTGTATTTTGGATGTTTAACTTTAACTTTCATACTCTCTCCAAGATATATAGTAATTTCTGGGATATCTGTATAAATTACTCAGCATTTTACGCAGAAATATTGATTTTTTTTATTGATGAACTTGCTGACTATTTTACTGGAAAATGAAAACAATCGCAAGAGAATTCTGCAGGTTATCACATCACATCTGTCCACTCACCATCAGGGGTACCCTGTAGCTTGCCTCTCCTTCTTTAACTGTGACTAAACTTTCTCTGCTTTTTGTCTAGCACTGCCTACTGGATCCCATTCTTTGCATGCAAAGAAGATCATTCCAACAACTCATATTCTCTTCTACATCTCTTTATTGACTTCTTCAGAGAATGGCAGTATCTTTATAGTAGCATTTTAGGCCTACATCATACATCTAATAGAATATTCTGTGACCTTATTTCCTAATATTCGACCCCTTCTTTACTTCTTTCCTAGCCCCAGCCAGTTTCAGATCCTGTACATTTACAGTGTCCTCTGACTCGTGTGATCATCCCCCAGACATCTGCTGGCTTTCCTGCATCCTTCCTAGCTTTTGTTTAAGTGCCACTTTAGCACTAAAATGCATTTTACTTCCTTCTATTGAAAATTGTAACTTCTTTGTACTTCATAAAATTTTATTCTCACCTCTGCCAGTGCCTGCTTAATTTTATTCCATGGCTGTTTATCATGTTAAGTATTTTATTTGCTGTATTTTAACTCCATCCCTCCATCTCCAGCACCCAGAGAGACACACACCTTAGGGTTCTGTTTGTTCCATTCATGGATTGTCATCACACCTACAAAAGTATTTGACACATAGAAAAGATACTCAATTGATGTTGAGAAAATATACATAAACGTGACACAGTGAATTACACACTTATAGAAAACATACATTGTTAATTTGATTGTGAATTTGTATGTTTCATGATTTTTGTTTGTGTTTCGTAGCTAAGAATAACTCATTCCCTCTGCTTTGTTCTTAAAAAGGGTCAATAGCTCTTATAATAAAGGAAAAGAATTTCATATTTATTACATGTAACTTGTTTTATATGTTTCTTTTAGTACATATTTGTATTTCTTTAAAATATTTAATTTAATTTAAAAATTTTTTATGATGGTAAGAGTACTTAATCATCAGATCTATTGCCTTAACAGATTTTTACATGAATAATATACTATTATTAATAAAGGCACAAAGTTGTAGTTGATATCTAGAACTTATTGAAATATTTTTTTCCTTAAATTCTTTTATTTGTACATTTTAGGTATACAATACATTTACATTTATTATTGGGAACTTGTACCTTTACATGATGTACCTTGGTTCTTATTTTTTCCCCATTCCCTGCCCTCCCTTCATCCCCTCCACCCTTCCCTATTTATAAAGACTTTGTTTCCTTTTTTTCCATTTCTCATAATTTTTCCTTTCCCTTCTTTCATTTCCCCTACTCCTCCCACTTCCCCTACCCCTTTGAACCTTTTCTTCCTATTTTGCATTATCAATTATTCATTCTAATCATTGGTACATTTTAGCTATACAATATAATGACATTCATCATTGGAAATTTGCACCTTTACATAATCTCTCTTGGTTCTTATTTTTCTCCATTCCCCTGCCCTCGTTTCAAACCCTCCATTCCTCCCTATTTACAGACTTTGTTTCCATTTTTAAATTTTCTCATAGTAATTCCATTCCCTTCTATCCTTTCCCCTACCCCTCCCTCTTCCCCTTCCCCTTTGCCCCTTTTCTTCCTATTTCACATTATCTATTATACCTTTTCATCCTTATTTACATTTTCAGTTTCTCACACCAGAGAAACTATTCGGAATTTACATGTGTGTCCTATTTATTTCACTTAGGAGTACAGCCTCAATGTGCAACCATTTAGCTATAAATGTCTCTAATTTCTCATTTTCTATGGCTGAGCAGTACTCCATTTTATAAAAAAACACATTTCCTTTATCCAGTCTCCAGTTGATGTGCATTTGGGCTGCTTCCAAGTTTTAGCTATTACAAATTGTGCTGCTATGAACATGGGTGTGCGTATGTCACTGTGGCATGATTCTTTTAATTCTCTGGGGAAGACACCCAGCAGGGGAAAAGCTGAGTCAAATGGGACTTCCAGTCCTAGTGCTTTGAGGTATCACCATACTGATTTTCATAGTGGTTGCACCAGTCTACACTCCCACCAGCAGTGGAGCAGGGTTCCTCTTTCCCCATAGCCCTGTGAACATTTGTTATTGGTTGATTTCAGGAGAGCAGCCATTCTTTCTGGGATAGGGTGGAATCTCAGCGTTGTTTTCATCTGCATTTCTTGAATGGCCAGTGATGTTGAACATTTTTTTCATATGTTTATTTGCCATTTCTACTTCTTTGTCTGAGAAATGTCCGTTCATTTCAGATGCCCATTTTTGGATTGGGTCTTTAAATTTGGGATGTCTGATTTTTTTTTTTAAGTTCTTTATAGATTCGAGATAGTAGGTCTTTGTCTGGGGAACAGTAGGTGAAGATTTTTTTCCCACATTGTAGGTTGTCTGTTCACATTGCTGGTGGTTTCTCTTGCTGTGCAGAAGCTTTTTATAAGAAGAGATCTCACTTGTTGATAGTTTGTGTTAGTTCACGGGCAACTGAGGTTTTGTTCATAAAATCTTTTCCTACACCAATGTCTTCAAGAGTTCTACCTAACCTCTGTTCCAGCTGATTCAGTGTTTCCATTTTAATATTTAGATCTTTAATCCATTTCGATTTTAGTTTAGTGCATGGTGAAAGATATAGGTCTAGTTTTAAGCTTTGACAAGTTGAAACCTAATTTTTCCAGCACCATTTATTAAATAGGCTATCTTTCCTCCAGTGAAAGTGTTTGGCTCCTTTATTGGAGATGAGAGGCTGAGTGAGTCTGGAGTTATTTCTGCATCTTCTAATCTGTTCTTTCAGTCCTCTGGTCTGTTTCTTTGTCAGTACCATGCTGTTTTTATCACAGAAGCTTTGTAGTATAGCTGCAGGTTGGGGGTTGTGATACCCCCTGCCATGTCTCTGTTACTTAGAATTGCTTTTGCTATTCTGGGCCTCTTCTTGTTCCAAATGAATTTTTGGATTGTTTTCTCAAGGTCCATGAAGTATGCTGCTGGGATTTCAATTGGGATTGCATTGAATCTATATAGGAGTTTTGGAAGTATGGCCATTTTCACTATATTTATCCTTTCTACCCAGGAACAGGGGTTGTCCTTCCATTTTCTGATATCATCCTCAATCTCTCTTTTCAGAGTGTTATAGTTTTCAGAGAAAAGGTCTTTGATTTCTTTCATTTGGTTGATTCCTAGGTATTTCAGTTTTTTGGATGCTATTGTGAAAGGAATTTTTTGCCTTGTTTCTGTTTCAGTGAGTCTGTCATTGGTGTAGAGGAAAGCTATTGATTTTTGTGTGTTGACCTTGTATCCAGCTACTCTACTGAATTTGGTTATTAAGTGTTTTGGTGGAGTTCTTTGGGTCTTCTATATAGAGTATCATGTCATCTACAAATAATGACAATTTAACTTCTTCATTTCCTATCTTTATTCCTTTTATTTCTTTCTCTTATCTAATTGCCATGGCTAATGTTTACAAAACTATACTGAACAAGAGTGGTGATAGTGGACATCCTTGTCTTGTTTCTGATTTTACTTTGAAGAATTTCAGTTTCTGGCCATTTACTATGATATTGGCTGTTGATTTTTCATAGGTGGCTTTTATCAGATTGAGGTAGAGACTATTTATTCCAATTTTTTGTAAAGTTTTTATTATAAATGCATATTGGATTTTGTCAAATGCTTTTTCTGCATCTATGAAGATAATGATATGGCTTTTGTCCTTGGCTCTATTGATATAATGTATTACATTGACTGATTTGCATATGTTGAACCATCCCTGCATCCCTGGGATGAATCCCACTTGGTCAGGGTATATGATCTTCTTGATGATATCTGCATTCTATTTGCCAGTATCTTAGTAAGGATTTTTGCATTTATGTTCATTAGTGAGATTGGCCTATTGTTCTCTTTTTCAGTTGGGTCTTTCTCTGCTTTGGGGATCAAGGTGATGCTTGTATCCAGGAATGAATTTGGGAGTATTGCTTCCCTTTCAATTTCATTGAAGAGTTTCAACAGTAGTGGCAGTAGTTCCTCTCTAAATGTCTTGTAGAATTCAGCAGTGAAGCCATCAGGGCCCAGGCTTTTCTTAGTTGATAAGTTTTTAATTATGTTTTCAATTTCATTGGTTGATATTGAGTTGTTTAGAATTTTTAGGTCTTCTTCATTCAACTTTGGTAATTCATATGTATCTAGGAATCTGTTCATTTCTTCTGTGTTGTCCATCTTATTGGCATATAGGTTCTGGAAGCAGGTATTGATGATCCTCTGGATTTCTGCTGGGTCTGTTGTAATTTCATACTTTTCATTCCTAATTGCATGAATTTGGGCCTTTTCTTTCCTTTTTCTGATAAGGTTGGCTAAGGGTTTGTCAATTTTGTTGATTCTTTCAAAGAACCAACTCTTGGCTTCATTGATTTTTTGTATCATTCTCTTAGTCTCCATTGCAATGATTTCTCCTCTGATCTTTATAATTTCCTCCCTTGTATGAGTTTTGTGTTTGTCCTGCTCTTCTTTTTCTAGAAGCTTGAGGTTCAGCATCAGGTTGTTTAATTGGGCTCGTTCTGTTTTCCTAATAGGTATATTCCCAGCTGTGAATTTCCCTCATAAGACTGCTTTCATTGTGTCCCATAGATTCCGATATGTTGTATTGTCATTGTCATTTAATTGAAGGAAGTTAGTAATGAAATTTCTTCTTAAATTTCCTCTGTGACCCATTGGTTATTCAGAATTGTGTTGTTCAATTTCCATGTGTTCATGAAGTTTTTGTGGTTCCTCTTGCTGTGAATATCCAATTTCATCACACTATGATCTAATAAAATACAGGGGATAACTTCAATTCCTTTGCACTTTCTTAAACATGTTCTATGAGCGAGTATGTGGTCTGTTTTGGAGAATGACCCCTGTGCATCTGAGAAGAATATGTATTCTGGTTTTGTGGGGTTGAACACTCTGTAAACATCTGTTAAGTTCATTTGTTCAAGAGTTCGATTGAGTTCTAGAATTTCATTACTTATTTTTTGTGAAATTGATCTATGTATTTGTGATGGTGGGGTATTGAGGTCCCCCACTAAAATTGTATTAGTGCATATATGACTTTTCATGTCCATTGGTATTTGTTTTATATATTTTGGTGAATTAGTGTTTGGTGCATAGATATTTATGACTGTCATCACTTCCTGTTGGATTGTACCCTTTACAAGGATGTAGTGTCCTTCTTTGTCTCTCTTAATCAGTGTTGGTTTGAAATCTACTTGATCTGCAAAGAGGATAGCTACTCCTGCTTTTTTTCGGGTTGCTGCCACATGGAATATTGTTTTCTACCCTTTAACTTTCAGTATATGTGTTTCTTTTTGAATTAAGTGTGTTTCTTGTGTTTAGCATATTGTTGGATCTTGCTTCTTGACTCATTCTGCCAGTCTATTTCTTTTGATTGGTGAACTGAAAAGATTAACATTGATGGTTATAACTGATACATATTGAGTTATCATTGTCATGACTTTTTCTTTTTGTTGGATTCTCCTCCTTTACATTTAATTTCTTGTTGGGCCCAACAGATTCATTCTGCTGTGCTTCCTCAGGTTGTGATCCTCATTGTCTTTTCCTAGGATATTATCTAAAAGTTTTGGAGTGTGGGTTTTGTATTCATGAAGTTCCTAAGGTGCTCTTTGTCATGAAAGTATCTTACTTCTCCATCAATTTTGAAAGATAGTTTTGCAGGGTACATCAATCTGGGTTGGAGGCTATTTTCTTTCAGGGCTTGGAATTCATCACTCAAGGCTCTTCTTGCCTTGAGGGTTTATGTTGAGATGTCTGCTGTGATTCTGCTGGACTTTCCTTTGTATATGATTTGTTTCTTTTCCCTCACTGCTTGTAGAATTTTGTTCTTCTGTTGAGTTTCTGGAATCTGAACAATTATATGCCCATGTGTAGTTTTTTTTCATTAAGGCTAGTTGGAGTCCTATATGTGTCACTTATCCATATGTCAAGTTCTTTTCCCCTGTTTGGGAAGTTACTGCCACTACTTCTGTGATCAGTGTTTTTTATGTCATCTACACTCTCTCCTGTTTCTTCATTGACTCCAATCTGTCTTATGTTATTCTTCTTTGCATCCTCTTGCAGCTGCTGGATTGATTTCTTGTGGTCCCTTACAATTTTGAAGCAATTTTTCTTTTCCTGGTCACTAATTGCAATCTCATCTTGTATATCTGAAATTCTGTCGTCACATTGGTTCATTCTGTTGTGTAGAGTTTCAATGGAGTTTTTGATCTGGAAATCTGTTTCCATCTGTTTCATGGATTCCATTTGTTTCCTATGTTGGGATTCCATTGTGTTTCTCAGCTCCTCTCTAGATTTATTAATCATACCTTGCACTAAGAGCACCATCTCTGCTGTTATGTGAGAAATTATTTCTGATTTTATTTTTTCCAGATCCTGTTTTGTTGCCATTTCAGGGTGTCCAGGTGGTTGAGTATCAGAGTGTTCCATCTCATTTCCCTTTGGGGTTGCTGTAGGTGATCTGGAAGTGTCATTTTGAGACTTCTTTACATGTTTTCTCATTTTGACCCGGGGGTGGGGGTGCTGTTGGCACCCACATGGCTTACCTCCTGTGAGCTGGGAGTGGTGAGATGGCAGCTCAGAAGCCCCTTTCTCTGGACCAGGAGCCGCAGGAAGGATGGTGGCCCAGAAGCCCCCACTTCTGGGCTGGTAGCAGGGGGATGGCTATTGAAATATTTTTAAAGCAATTCAGTCATCTTTTTCTTTTTCTGCAAGATATAAATTTCCAAAGATATAAGAACAATAAAAAACAACACACTAATAAATGAGACAAGCCAGAAATAAAAAAAGAGCTTAGTTAGTAATTCTGAGCATTTAATGAGCCTGATGCTTCTCATTCCCAAATTACTCCCTCCTTGCAGCTTGGTGCTGAGAAAGGCACATCAACCCCTTCAAACTGCCCTGGCTTCTTTTTAATACAAAATAGCAGGAAAACTTCCAAGGCAAAGCAGAGCACAAGATTTTATCTAGGATATTCAGGTAAACTAAATGCAAACCACCTTTGGACTTGGCTCTTTGCTTTTATCAAGAGCCAAGAGGATACCTGTGTGCTGGGGGGAATTAACCAAGATGGTGCTACACAAACAAACCAAAAATGGCAGCAGCATGGAAATGAAATAGAGCATTGTGTTCATTTTTTTCTCTTCTGTACATTAGACTTAGAAAATGTCTTTCATTTTAGCACAGGACAGCTTCAGGGGATAGTAATGATAACAAGAGCAAACATTTTTGGTTGTTTCTATGTGTTAGGTATTGATCTAAGGCTTTACACATTAGATCCTCACAACAACGCAGTTGTGTGTGTGTGTAGAGCTGTATTTTCTTTTTTCTTTTTCATTTACAGAGGAAGCAGGCAGAATTGGAGCAGGTAAGAGAACTGCTCTCCTTCCTGCATCTTGTAAGAAATGGAGGTGGGTTTTGAACTGTGGTCCTCTAGCCTTACTGTCCAGGTTCTATTCTTCGAAGAAGGTTGCCTTTGACAGGAAATTACCTCCCTTTTTCTCCTCCAGCCTTGCCCTCTGCCTTTGTGCTTTTTACACTTGGTGAAACATCTCTGAGTTTATACTGCTGCTGAAATTGGGCTGTACAATATTGATCATTTCTTTTCTTCTCCATATGTCTTCATTTTTTACATTATCCATTTTTAAAAAAATGGATCTGGTTCTCAGACATCACAAAAGGAAAACTCCAGCTAACACTTTGGAAGTTAATACTTTATTATCTTTCCTCCAAGGAAGGAATCGTCTTAACAAGGACTTTTACAGAGGAGGGCTGATGATTAAAAATTAAGGCTAAAAGTCAGACAGTTGTGTTCATGTGTTTTTCCTGATCTAGAACTATCTTGGCCCAAATATCAAGGTTTAGCTTGCACAGTCTAGTTAATTTTCTTAATCATACATAATTCATTGTCTTATGCCTTCTTTGTTTTAAAGTTGCAAAGTGTTGTTGGATATCTTTTTTAGGTTACTAAATAATGTGAAGTTTCCTATGATTGTTAATTTTAAAATTGTAGTGAAAATTTGTTATTCTTTCACAGTAATGAGTATAAGATATTAATTGTTTGCAAAAATGTTTGCTCTTCCTTTTTTATTGTATTAAGGGAATTAGGCGCTAAATTTAACCTTTTGTCTAGGAATCTGAAATATACCCTATGAGTGAAAAGAAGGATAGTGGATGTTTATCTAGACTTAATGCATTAGTATGGATAAGATAAATTCTATAATTTTCTGGACTGAGTCTCTTGTGCCACTCGAGTAAGCAGAACTGGGAGCAGAAGCATACTGCTAAGTTCTCAAATTAGAAAAAATACAAAACCCTTGCTACTTGGCTATAGGCAGGTGCTCAGTTACTTGCTGCCATCTCCTTGTATTGTTTCTTCTTTACCTTGACAATCTTCCAAAGTGTTTGGAAATCAAAACAGAAAATTTCAAAAAGAGGCACATATCATCATAGGACATGTGTGACTTTTATCAGATGTTAGATACAATTGTTCTCTATTTTAAAATACACTGTAAGGAGAATGTCAAAATAAATTAAAATTCTGATTTTATCAAGCATGTGGATATAATCAGTTTCCTCACCCGCTTGTGAGAGTAAGGGAATATTTACCTACTGGAAATTGCTCTTTATTGTTCTGCCTGACCTTTTGAAGTCTCTGTTGTAATAGTATGCTAAATTACAAAAACGACAATCTTAAGTAAAAATTATGGATTTTTGTATGGATTCATTTGAACTGTAATTGATTGTCTAACATGGAAACCATGTTATGTGAATTATTTTGCACAGTGCTAATATTGGCTAATTTAGAATGTAATTATAATCAGCACGGATCCTTTCAACTGCACTTATGAACTTAACCACGGTGGGAAAGCACATAGTAATCCCCATTGAGAAGGAATCACTTGGTTTCTTAAGAAGATATATGTCCAAGTTTTTAATTATATTCCCTGGAGTTCTTTTTAATTTTATCTTACTAAAAAAGAATGGATTTTAATATGACAAAGGTGATTCTTATGTTATAAAAAGAGCACATTAAATTGAGTTTATAATACTTCCCACTGAGATGGATTTTAACATTTAAACTGAGAAAAAGGCTATTCTTTATGCTCAAAATTTGATCAGTCTAAATGATAATCAGAATAAAAATTAAATACTGTCTTGATAGGACAAGCTTATTATATTTCAGATATGTATTTTACTCATGTATTTATTCTCTGAAAGAATTTGTTTCCCAGAGTCCTAGGAAAACAAAATATTAACTTCTTCACCAAGTCAGGAAAAAACAAGATTCATTTGTTTTTTACACCTTCCCTAAAGACTTAACTATCTCAATGTGTGCATAGTAATGTCAGGAAAAGATATAGCAATATTTTGTACCTTGGCAATTATGGTATTCAAATGCAGAAACATGGATGTATTTTATGTTCCTGTTACATTAAGTGTATTAATAACAGGAATTGACTCAACAGAATATTTTAAAAAATAAATTTAAAAATCATTTAAAATAACTTTGCTCAGGCATCACTAGGTTTTCATGAAAATGAAAATTGGTTTTTAACATAGAACCAGTGTTTACAAGTATAAATATGAGTACTTTAAAGTGTCTAGAGTGGAAAAGATATTATTTATTTGGTTTATTGCTTCCCTTCAAGGCTGTCTGAGGGGAGGTGGATTGGTGCAGACAAGTGCTTACTTAGGAGGGGTTGTGCTGATAGCAAACCTATGAATTGAGAGGAATGGTTGCTTGAAAATCATGAAGTGAGGGACTAGTTTTAGAAGCTTCATGTACATCTACTTCCTTTAGCACAGTAATTTCAAACTTTACCTTGCATCAGAATTCTTGAAGGGCTCATTAATGTACATTAACTGGTCTCCATACCCATACCTTCTGATTCAGTTAGTCTGTGTTAGAGTCTGAAAGATTGTATTTCTGAAAAGCACCTATCGATGTTGCTACATTAGCTCTTGGGACACTACTTTGGGAATAACTGTTGTAGAGATATGGAATAGGTTACATGTCTGAAACATCCAGCATGCTGCCAAGATCAGGAGGATACAGGGATGTTCTGAGAAAGTTAATTATTTTTGGTATTTATGATCTCCTGATTGAGAATCATGGCAGTGAACATACCACCAAACAACCAGCTAATCATTTTCCTTATTTACAGTCTATGAGTGTCGCTGAATCTGTACTCAACATTGTATACCTGCAGGATTGTCACAGAATTTATCTAAAGCTATTTGAGCCTCTATATTTTTTAGCTGACTCAAGGAATTTTTCTTAAGATTCCTCTATTCTTTCCTGCATCATCACTTCCTTTCTGCCCAATCATTCTCATTAGCATTCAGATATACCCTACTGAAGAAACTTAATTTTCTTCTTTGAATAGATTAGAGAAACTTAAAAAGCTAAATGTCCTGAAGTCTTATTGGCCTCAGCAGATGAAGTGAGCTGATAGTTCAATTCAGATTTAAGAAATTATTTGAGTCTTTGTGTAGATTTACAATCTACATGCATTATTAGTAAAACAGATAGCTTTTACAGCTCCATGTGTGTACATAGGCTCCCCCATGCCCTCCCACATTCATTAGTTATTGAACTTTGTAAACTGGCATTGTAACATTACAACAATGTTTTGTTGCACCAATGTTATAAACTTTACAGTGGAATACTTGTTACTTTTCTGAGGTAAACCAAAGGTATATTTCTCAAGGTTTTGCTGCCTTTTTTCACAGCATTTGATGGATCTTTTATACATTTGTAATAGATAAACCAGATTACAAATTCTTTTTAAAATCTTAAACCATGTACTAACTTTTTGGTTGAAGTTGTGTAGGAAAGTTAAATTGCATTCTCTTAACCAATATGAGTGTATTTCTATAAGCATAGATTGTTGAAATAAAGTTGTGAAAAGCAAAAAAAAAAAAAAAAGTGATGTCACGAAGGTGGCATAAAACGACTTCCTGTCATTATACCCTTGCAGAAACATTGATTTTGACAACTATACATGGATGTGAATACATTTGTGAGAGAAATGGAAATCAGTGGAGAAATTCAAGAGCACTACTAGATCAAAAATGTAGAATAGTTCACACTACTGATATCTACCAATAGCTCAATGCCAAGAGAAACTCATGATTTCTCCTGTGGAGGAAAGTGTCACCATAACAAGTGAGGGACTGATTTCCTAATCTGTGTTGAATACTACCTATGAGGATGACTAATTTCTCACCCCATTCAGATTAGTGGGGTGATCAGCACAACATAATAGTTGAGAGACTATTAGAACAGAAAAAAGAAGCCAGACATCTTGTCCACTCCTTGGACTCTAGCAGGAATTTGGCTTATGAGCTGGTTGGGAAAACTTTCCTGAAAAACATGTGTAACTAGTCCACAAGAAAGTGAAATACTCTGCATACTTCATTGTCCCTCTTCCTGGCTGGTTTCCTGAGTATAGTCCTTAAAATTGAAAGTGGAAGTGTTTTTCAAAAATAGCCATCTCTAGTCGGCAAAACTTGGAGAAGGCACATGCACTTGAGCATTATAGGATACCACCCAAGGATAATAAACAAGCAGGAAGCTCTCAGCCTGGTGGATTCAGGGAAGACATATAATTATAAAATGACCACCAAAGGGGAATAAGAGGTATGGAGTGTGTTCATCCATAGAAAAGGTCTGACACAGTCTAAGAATCTCTAGGTAGGCTGATAAGTGAAAACGTTTCTCTCCAAAAATCAATCAAAAAACACTGACAGTTGAGCGCTTCTTCAAATGAAAAGACAGCAATGCAAGATTATGAAGAACATGAAAAATCAAAGGATAGTGGCATCACAAAAGGAACTTAATGGTATTTGACCAAAAATTCCAAGAAATTAAATATTTAGAAAATTTCTCCAAAAGAATCAAAATAATTGTTTTAAGGAATCTCTGAGACCTGCAAGAGAATACAGACAAAGTAATGAAGTCAGAAATAAAGAACAAATAAAAAATTAAAACCTCCATAAAGGAAAATCATAAAGAAGAGATAGGATTTCTAGAACTAAAGAATATATAGAAATGAAAAATGCAATAGAGTGCATCAATAGCAAACTTGAGCAAGTAAAAGTCTTTGAACTTAAAGACAGGTAATTTGAAATTATGCAGTCAGAGGAAAAGAGAAAGAATGAAAAGAAATGAAGAAGACATATAGAATAGTACTATATCAAAAGAACTAACAATTATATTGTGGATTCACCAGAGCAGAAGAAAGAGAGAAAGAAAGCAGTAAAAAGTATATTTAAAGAAATAAATGACTGACAACTTGGCCAAATCTGGAAATATATAAGGACATCCTTGCATATGAAGGTCAAAAGTCACCAAACAACTTAAACTCAAAGAAGGCATCACCTTCACACATTATGTCAAATTTTGCAAAATCAAAAACAATGACACTTTTGAAAGGCACAAGTCAAATAAGACTTGTCACATACATTTCAATTGTCCTAAGTCTACAAGTGCGTTTTTGAGCAGAAACCTTTTAGGCTTGGAGAAAATGTGATGATGTATTCAAAGTATTGGAAGTAAAAAACTTGATCAAGAATGCTTTAACTGGCAAAGCTCTCCTTTAGAAATTAAGGAATAGGAATACTTCTTAGACTTCTCCCACATCTTCCTCCAAAGGAATAAAAAAGAAAAGAAAAATAACAACTGAGTTCATCAACACTAGATCTCTCTTACAAGAAATTTTAAGGGAAGTTTTTCTAGTTGAAAAGAATGGGTACTAATTAGTAATATGAAAGTATGAAACTCACTAGTTAAAATAAGTATATAATCAAATTCGGAACTCTAATGTTGGAATGATAGTATGTAAGTAACTTACAACTCTAGTATAAAAGTTAAAAGAGAAAAACAAAATATCTGCAGTTACTATACTTTGATAATGGACATATATAGTATAGAATAATGTTAGTTCTGACATAAAAATATGCAATGGAATAAATATATAGAGTTTTTGTGTGCACTTGAAATTAATTACTTATCTGTTTGAAGTGGACCATAATAATTATATTTTATATAAGCTCATAATAGCCACAAAGCAAAACATTATTGTAAATACAAGATAAAAATAAAACTATCAAAGTATACTACAAAAGAAAATCATCAGTCACAAAGGAAGATAGCAAGAAAGGAATGAGAAATCTAAAAAACAGGAAGAAATCAATGAACAATGAATTGAATTCTCCAATAAAAATACATAGAGTAAAAAAAAAATACATACAGTGACTGAATGGATATTTTTAGAAAGGTCCTAACTATATTCTCCCTACAAGACACTCCATTGGCTCTAAAGATACACATGACTGAAACTAAAGGAATGGAAAGCCATGGTCCTTGCAAATGGAAACCAAAGAGGGAAAGAAATGTTATACTTAAGTCAGACAAAATAGACTCTGGGTGAAAGCAGTCTCTGGAGACAAAGAACATTACTAAGATAATGATAAAGGATCACTTGAAAGGATGATGTTACAATTTTAAATATGTACATATCCATCATTAGAATAATGGACCATTCTCTTTGTTTACCTTTCCAATGAGTTTCATATAGTCTCTTGAATGTAAAAATGTGTTTCTGCTGATTTAAAAGTTTTCTCTTTGTCTTTAATTTTTATTTTGATTATAATGTGTCTTGGTTTGAATATCTTTCAATTCACCCTATTTGATGTTCTTTGGGCTTCCGTAGTCAGCTTTTCCATTTTCTCCCAGGTTTGGGAAATTTGCAGCAATTATCTCTTTGAAAAATCTTTTGCTCTTTTTTAGATACTGGGGATCAAACTCAGGACTTTGCCCTGGCGAGGCAGGTGGTGGCACCTCTGAGCTAAATCCCTGGCCTGCTCATTTTTATTCCTATTCTCATTCTAGAGTTCCCATAATGTGTATGCCAGTATGTTTGATAGCGTCCTATAATTCACTTTTTTAATTCTTTTTGCTTTTCTGACTCCATGAATTCCAATGATACATCCTCAAGTTCACTGATCTTGTCTTCTGCTTAACCTGGTTATCTGTTGATTCTATTGGATCAACAGATCCAGGCTGGGCTTGAACATGCAGTGATACTTCCCCCTCAGCCTCCTTAGTGTTGGGATTACAGGCATGTGCCACCATGCCCCATATTGTTAAATTCTATGATTTGTGACTTTCCTTATGTTTTCTATCTTTGTTGAAATTCTCATGCATTTATGCATTGCTATCTTGATCAGCCCTATGACTATTGTTTTAAATTATTGCTTGGGTAAATTGCATAGCTACATTTCATTATGGTTGGTTTTGGGGTATTTATCTGTTCTTTTAATTAGAACATATTTACCTATTTCTTCATTTTTTTTTTATTTTTTTTTTTTTTTTATTTTTTTTACTCCCTCTGTTGGCTTTTACCTATCCCAGTCTTCACAGAATGGATTTGTATTGGAGGTGATTCTCAACAATCAGCCTGTCCAGAGATTCTGGTGTCTCTCAAATATTTGTGCTCATCCATGATGGCATTTTTGTCCTTAGTGGCCTCCAAAAGACTTTTCCTAAATCCCCTCAATGCTTTCATACAGGTGAAATAGAAGTAAGTCCCTAAAAAGTTGAGATTCTAGATGTGTGGACAAATTCCTTTCATTTGCAGAAATAAGCTGGGAACTGGAGTTTATTGTCTACTCACTCTTCACTGAGCTAGAAGAGGCATGTTGACAAACACATGTACACTCATTTAGACTATTCATTTAGACTATTCTCTCTCTCTCTCTCTCTCTCTCTCTCTCTCTCTCCTTTCGTTCTGAGACAGGGAATGTAGTTCAGGCTGGCCATGAAGTTACTGTGTATCCTGGGCTGGCCTCAAACTCACAGCAGTTCACCCGAATGCTGGGATTATAGGAATGCACACCATACCCAGCTACCTGCTCTTTCAACCTGTAGATTTACTCTCTGTCATCCTCAGGGAACTTGAAAATATTGAAATGTTTAAGCTCTTAGATAATGGTGGACTAGAGGCCAGTCCTTCAGGCAGTGGCAAGAAAAGTTGGGAGACTAGGTGAGTAATCCAACTCTGTCTGAGGGGGCATCTGGAGGACTGGTTTTTTTTTGTTTTTTCTTTAAATCACAGAAGCATGTTAGGAAACAAAGCCATGAAGTTGCCTATGTTCTTATTCAGTCTCTCAGGGAAATGGTGATTACCTTCCCTGTTACCTTCCAGATTAAAAGCTAGTTAAAAAGGTTGAGATAATAAATGTGTAATTCAACCTAGTCTTGGACTATCCTGGTAGGTGAGCCTCATCACTTGCTAGCTTGGCACTGAGCTGGGAAGAGTCCTAGGAGATGCTCACATGACCATTTAAAACCATGTCTTTGTTCCTTGTGGTCTTGGGAGACTAGTTAATGCCCCATCACCTTCCAGAGATTGGAGATTTGGGGTCAGTCCTTTAGGGACAAACTATAAATTTTGGTGCAATAGAGGTATGGTTCAAATTTTTTGCTCATCCTGGAGAAGGTGGGAGATGAGAATTTCTCTCAATCATCCCTTCCAGGGATGGAGTACATGTATGTCTCAGATTTTCCCTACCTATTTTAAAGTGTGAGTTTCTTAGTCATCTAATGTATAAAATTCTTTCTATTCGTTTCTCAGGGGAATTGATCAATAGGTGGCTTATTTGGTGCAGTGTGGGTGAAAGGAGTCCCGAGCCTTCTGCTCTGTCTCCTTGTTGATGTCCTACCCTTTTGTCTGCATTTTTACTTTTCTTTCTTCCATATTGGTTGTTCTATATTTCATTGTCATATAAAAGTCAGTGTGCTCTTTTAAGCTTAAAACTTAGATCTTTTCCTTCCATACTCAGAATCCTTCAATAATTTATTATAAAACCCATAGCTCTTATTAGGTCTTATAGGATATGATTCCTGACTCTCTGGTAACTCATCTTCTGCAACATTGTATCTTTGTCTTCCTGTGTTATCACTAGTGGTCTTCCTCAGTTCCTTTAAGATGTTAATCAAAGACTTTTCCCTTGCCATTTAAAAAAAATACCATTGTAGGGGTTCTTGCTTTACTTCATTCAAGTTGCTACACATAGTTTTTCCCTCAGGAATCAAATTTGCTCTCCAGTATGTCATGGACTGTCACCTTACTTGGCATTATATTTCTTCATAGCAATTATTGTTGCATGATGTTGTATGATACATTTATAATTATATTTCTCAATTGCCCATTTCCCGTGAGACTATAGCTCTATGCAGATGAGGAGCTATTATTTGATATTTTATATTTAATACATGGAAGAGCCCAACATGTAGTAAGTGCCTGATAAATTGTTGTTGAATAAATAAAAGTATTGAATGGAAATATAACATTATATATGTGCCAGTTAATTTTAATAGTCAACTTGCCTGGATTAAGAGACTTCTGGAGATCCTGGGGGTGATATACACTGGACCAATCCATTAATATTCAAGCTGAATTTGGTGTTAGGAAGTAGGACCCAGTTGGAGGTACATTACTGTGGGTGGGATGCCTTTGCAAGGCATATCTCTCTCTGACATTCTGACCCTGTGATCTGCTTCTTGGCTACCATGAAGTAAGCAGCTTTACTTCCCTACACCCCTTTACAATAATATTCCTGCTTCATAGTCAGCCGAAAATGGACTAAAACCTCTGAAAACTGTTAACCATATCAGCCTTTCTTCCTCTGAGTTGTGGGTGTCAGGTCCTTTGTTCCATCAGTAGAAAAGCTAATACAAAATATTTTCACATTTTTAAGTTAAAAACTTAGGTTGCAATTAGTATAAAACATTGTGAATTTTGACTAGTGAATACGGATGATTTTGAATTAGCATATATGTAAAAAATTAAACCATATTTTAGTATTTTATATATGTACAAGACTATTTCAGTGTTTTGAAATCAGGTATGGTGGAAACAATGAAAAATATACATAGTGGCTTAAGCCATGTTAATATTATTTAGCCACTGGTGGAATTGATTGCAATAATTTAGGGTAGGCATTATTAATTGGCAAGTGATACTAATTTCTTGAAAATAGTAACTGTTCAGTGGGATACATATTGATACTTTAATTGCAAATATTCATTTCTTAAGTTATAAAAAGTTAAAATTCAAACTCAACATTTATCAAATCTGTGAAGTGTTCTATGTTAGCACAATATAACTTTTTAAATACTTGTCTCATTTTCAGGTGAAATACAATATCTGATATTTGTGTCAGAGCAGTGAGGTAGGGGAATTAATGAGAGAAGAGTGGAAAAAATATGAAAAATATGCAATCTTAGTAATAAAAATGTTGAAATAGTTGGGTGATGAAGTGTTGAATCTGAGTAATGAATAAAAGGTTCTTTTAAAAAGTTTTGTCAAAAATTTTTATAGTGAATTTAAAAACATAAAAATGTTTATTCTTATTTTGTCTGCAAAACTGTTTAAATTATATATATGTATATTTATAGATAGTTTTGTTAATTTTGAAAACATTTGAAAAATTATGATTTTTGGAAGGTTTTTACTTATTAAGTGAATATGTATCAAGAAAATTTATCTTGTATTTTTGACTGGTGAATTCCAGGACCAATTTCAGAAATACTGTTATTCATGTCAATCATAAGCTTATTCCTATAAATTATTTATTTCTATTTATTCAAATACTTGTATAAGTATAAATTTCATTCAATTTATAGATTTTGTGTTTGCATCTAATTTTCTTTTTACATACTCTTCAGTGATATATACTGTAAATTCATAAAGTCTTATATATCTAGAGTGTTAAAAATTGTGAATATTGATGTTACTGAAAATATGCTTTGCAAGGGAAATTATTTTAATATTTAATATATATGCATCTCATTAGGTGATATAACTCATTTTGTAGATTTAAGAAAATTATATTATTGGGCTTAACTGACATATTAAGACTAATGCCAATTTGGTTGTTTGAGTGTTGATTAATTCTTTCCTCTTAATAGCCTACCTCAGGTCTGTCAAATGGGCATGATGTTTGCATTTACTAAGATGTTTTTTGCTAATTGGTTGCCAATGGATTTTCAAAAGTGCTGCTATTGAACATTAGGCAGTTTAAAAAATAGTCCAGCTGACATGTAATTATCATAAAGTTGTAGAGAGCATAAATATAAATTATTATGTCCTCACGGCTCAGGTAGGAGGCTTGAATGTAAATCCCTTGAGACTTTTAAGAGGTATCGTGCATACATGATCATAAGAACTTCTGAATATTGAATGTTGAAGTTTCACAGAGAATGGGAATAAATGGCACAGAGTGTCATTGTAGAATTTTGTGTTAAAATATTGATGGAATTCAATAGCACAGATGCAAAGAATATTCAGTTGCAAGACAAGCAGGTTGCGCCAGCTCTAACCTCTACCAACTAGGTGACCTGGAGAATGTTACATTTTTTAAAATCTTCAGCTTTCAATTCATGAAATAGAGATAATGCTGCCTCACAGATGAGTGATTAGTGAATCTGAAAACACATTTATATTTATTTATCAGTAAAATTATTTCTATATTTTATATTGTTGAAATGTTAATCAAAAGAGTATCAAGGAATGGTAACAAATATGTCATTTTGTTATTAAAAATAGACATTCTATGAGTTATGAGGTATATACTAAAACTTATATTTTTAATATTTCCTACTGCTTCTTTGATTTGAAGGAACTCCCAGAAGACCAAGTTAATTATCTTACTAAAAGTAATAGCCAAATGATTTACTGAAGGTTAGGTAAGTTAGAAAGAAATTCTTAAGGACTGCAACTTGTGAGTCCAGGGGCACGGAACAAGCATTCCAGAATGTTTATTAATGGACAGATTAAAGATGGGTACAAGTTCTTTGATGCTTCCCCTGGGATTAGGGGCCTGTGTTCCCTTCCTCATCACCAGGTGAGATAGAATAAAATGAACATAATAGATTAAGCCAACAAGTTATGGACATAATTTCATATATAGCATAGGCAAGTAGGCTTCTTAAAAATCATTTACTATGAAGAAACAAATTAGAAATCAGAAAATAATATTGAAACTTATCTACAAAGATAATTTATTGTCATGAGATCATTCTACTTAATATAACTGAAACTGAACATTAAGTCAAGGATCTAATATTTGAAAAAGGAGAAAATTTACTCATTTTCTCCTCAGGCACACATTTTTTTGTAACACCAAACCTTTTGCCCCTTGCCAAAATAACTGTAAATTTTGATTAGCATTGGCTAAAAATTACGGTGTCCATTTATTTACAGTGTATTAGCAGGTTCAAATCTAAGATAGACAACTCTGGTGTGAAAGCAAAGAAGAAGCTATAGAGCAATAGACACACATTAAACTCATTCATAAGTAAAATATAGTATTTGTGAGTAAAGGAATATAAAATTGACTAGCATTCAGCTTCTATAGATTTGTAAACTTATAAGATGAGCAAAAAGTTGTACTTCAGACGTAGACTTTCTAGTCTTTTCTCAAGGCTCATTTTCCAACACTGTTTGACAGCACACTAATGGCATCCTTGTGATCTCACGGGTCTTTTGAAGTCAAAGGGGATTGTGGGCTTCAGAAATACTATTTAGGTCCTTTGTGGGAGAAGTTCTTCAACTCGCAGAAAAGGAACAGTGTGCAGAAGAGCAATGATGTCCCTCAGAAGTTGATAACCAAATTCTGTGCTTCTAGAGCTGCATGAGAGAAACATTTTTGTTTATAAAGGTGAACTTGTGCTTTCAAGTTAAAGATTTGCCCTGTCAGAAACATTTGCTCTTCTAAAACTATGTTATTAATAAAAAAGGTTGCACTGTGCTTCAATACCTAGAAATTGTTTCAATGAACAAGTTTAGAAATATTCTTCATTTTAAATTAAAAATTGTTACTGGGATTCTTTTTTTTTATTGTTTTCCTCCTTATGCTTCTGATTGTAATTTTTGTATTATTTTTCAGTTCTCAACACATTTAACAGAGAGTGATATATGAGAGTAGAAAATGACAAAGCACAAAGCAATTAATTGAGTTTTTCCACTAAAACAGTTTTATAGAGTATAATGTTGAAATTGACAAGATCCCTCGATTATGCTTGTATTTCACTTTTCACACAGAGTTGCTTAATTATATTAATCACCCTTATATTTCATGGATTTAAAAAATAACCCTTGTTTGTACAGTTGCATCTAGCATAATGTCTACATCATAATGGATAATTATATTTTCTGATTAAAACTATTATTTTTGTTTAAATATCTTACAATAACCAAAGGAGAAATAGCATGAGAAATGTAAAGCTTAAATAACCATTCAGTGAAGTTATCAAAACTGTGGCAAGGAGAGTTTAAGTGTATTAGTTTCACAGATATGAGTCTGGAAGTTGGCATTTTAAACACTAATGCAATAGAAATTTTGATATTTTATAACTGCAGCGACTCTTGAATACTAGTAACTGCTTGAAAAATGTGGATTTTTATTATTACTGACATTCTGGGAAAACATCTGCAACTGAAGATCTTGCAGTTGAAAAAATGTCCTAAGATTTTCATGTGCCCAGTTCTTTCATCAAAAAGTATTATCAGATTTTTTTGCTTCAAAAGTGTTTTTAGCTGGACCCTGCCTCCTTTGTAGGTGTAGTGGGAAATTGACAGGTAAACTGTTATTTTGAAAATATATATTTATATTAGGAAATTGCCAATAATGCTGTCACTGTTATAAAATAGGGGACAAAGTTTCTTATTCAAAAAATAGTTTTGTCATTTTGTATCTGTAGCTTTTTAATCTGAACAGTGATGAGTAATTATATAGAGAACAAAACTCATGTGATGCAATTTAGAGATAGATGGGGAATAAGTTCCCTGTTCCATAAAATAATTTAATGACAAACTGGTAAATAAAAGTGTGAAAGTCAGCAATGCCACATAGCTCTACTAATGATAATTGTTCAAATATCTAAATTTCACAATCATAAATTTTAACATTTTTAACCAGACCTTCAGGAAGTTAGTATACCCTAGAAATTTTTTTCTAACAGCATTTTTTCACTAATTTATTTATTTTTCACTTTTATTAGTACATGTTTGCAGTACGTAATGATTACATTGACTAAAGGGGGTGGGTACCTGCACACAACACATTTCAATTCCCTTCTCCCCCCTCCCTTTACCCCACTTTTATTTTTCCAGCATCAGATCCATTGATTTATCTCATAAGACCTTATAAAGTTAATTATCATATATACAGATTGAAAACCAGACTAATAGGCTAAAGAACATATGAAACATGTAAGACAATTGTACTAATTCAAGGTGGGGGGGTGTCTAGCTTTTTTGAGTTCTTTGTATATTCTAGATATGACCTCTCTGTCCAAGGTGTAGTTGACATTTATTTTTTCATTCTGTATGTTGTCCTTTCACTCTGTTGGTTGTTTCCTTTGCTGTGCAGAAGCTTTTAAATTTGATGTAATCTCATCTGTTGATTTTTGAAATTATTTCTTGTGCAACTGTGGTTCTGTTCAGAAAGTCCGTGGCTTTGCCTATAACTTCAAGAGTTTCCCCTACCTTATTTTTCAGCAGATTAAGTGTTTTACTATTTAGATATTTGAACCACTTTGATTTTATTTTAGTATATGGTGAGAGATAATGGGTCTAGCTTCAGTTTTTTGCATGTGGATAGCCAGTTTTCCTCAGTGCTACTTGCTAAATAGGCTATCTTTCCTCCAGGATATATTTTTGGGCTCCTTTTCAAAGACAAGGTGGCTAAATGTGTCCGGGGTTGTTTCTGCATTTCCTGTTCTATTTCACTGGTCTAGGTGTTTTTGTGCCAGTATCATACTGCTTTTATCACTATAATTTTGTAATGTTACTTAAAATGCAAGATTAAAATGCTTCCTGTTTTGCTCTGTTATCCAGGATTGCTTTTGCTGTTCTGGGTCTCTTCTGACCCCATATGAATTTTAGGACTGATTTTTCTGGTTCTGTGAGGAGTGTTGTTGGTTTTTAACTGGGATTGCATAAGTCTATATCAGTTTTGGGAATATGAACATTTTGACAAAGTTGGTTCTGCCTATTCAGGAATAAGGGGTATCCTTCTATTTTCTCATATTCTGTTTAGTTTCCTTTTATGGAATACTGTAGTTTTCATTGTGGACTTTTTTTACTTCCATAGTTGAGTTTATTACTAAGGAGTGTATTTAATTTTCTTGACACTGTAGTGAATAATTGTTTTGCTAATTTCTTGCTCAGTAGGTTCATTGTTGGTGTACAAGAATGCTATTGATTTTTGTATTTTGATTTTGTATCTTGCTATATTGCTGAATTTAGCTATTAATTCTAGTGCATGGAATTTTGTTTTTGATGCTTTCATTTTTAGTCTGTGAATTTCTTTTTGGCTTGGATGTTTTTCTGTGCAACTGTTGCATTCCATTTTTTGATTCAGTCTACCAGTCTGTGTCTTTTATCTGGGAAGTTGAGGTCATTTACATTGAGGGTTATGGCTGAAAAGTATTGACTTATTCCTATCATTGCATTATTTTTTCTGTTGAAGTCTTAATCTTTTTCTTTTCTGTTTAACTGCTTGCCTTGTTTGATGTATTCCTCCATCTGACTTTTTGGGTTTGTCGGCCTCATTGTCTCTGAGATATTCTTTTAGAGTTTTGGGCTGGTGTTCATGTATCTCTTAAGATATTCTTTGTCATGAAATGTCCTTGAAAGATATATTTGCAGGATATATTTGTCTAGGTTGGAAGTTGTTTGAATGTATGATTCCATGGTATTAAATGTTCAAATTCTGTGCAGCCATAATCACTAAGTCTAGAACTTTTTCATCCTCTCAAACCAAAATTCTGTGCTCAGCAAACATTGACTTCCTATTCTCTTCTACACTTAGCCCCTGATCACCTTCATTTGACTTTCTGTCTGTATGAATTTGAATTACTGTAAAGAAGTCCTTTAAGAGGAATCATATAAGGTTTGTGCTTTTATTACTGGCTTGTTTTACTTTCTAGATTCATCTGTGTTTTTGAAAATGTAAAATGTCCTTCTTAATTGTGAATAATGTTTCTTTGTATATCACAAATTGCTTACTCATTCACTCATCAATGGATATCTAAATGGTTTGTACTTTTTTTATGGTTTGTACTCTTGGTTATTGCAAATAGTAGTACCACAAAAATGGTTATATTAATTCTATTATCTGTTTAGGCTCTTGTTTTCAATTATTTGGATATCTACCTTGTATTAGAATTCCTAGGTCATATGTTAACTTTATTTTTGATTTTTGAGGAGCCACCTTACTGTTTCCCATAGTAACTGCATCATTTTACATTCTCACTGGTAAAACAGAAAGAGTTCCAATTTCTCCACATTTTCAGTAATATATTGTTTTTGAAAACAGCCAGTGGTATTTCATTATGGTTTTGATTTTTCTTTCTGTAATAATTAGTATGTTGATCATCTTTACATATGGCTATTGGTCATTTTTATATAATTGGAGAAATATTTATTTAAGTTCTTTACCCATTTTAAAATTAGGTTTGTTGGTGAGTTTTATGAATTTCTTATATGTATAAGAAGTGGTCAAAATATAGTGGATATTTAAATTTAAAAAATTTATTACAGGAAAAGACACATTGCCATTACTATGCCTAGCCTTTTAGTTTAGTGCAAATACAAGGTGTAATCCAAATATAGAGTGAATATTTAAATTTAAAAATATGACAATAAAAGACACATTGCCATTAATCCCCTCCAAAAAATTCCTCCTCACTTCAAACACACTTATTTCATCATTGTTGCCACTTTCTGAAGTAGTTCTGGAAGTCTTTTTTTGTAAGTGTCTTTAGGAGATGTCATAAAAAACGAACAGTGAAAGCTTTTGCTGAGTGTCTTACAACAGAAAGGCACGTTCATAAAAACATTAAGGTGTGTCCTGATCCTCTTTATTCACTGGATCTAGCACCATTCAATGTCTGCTTCTTCCAAAAAGTAAAAAAGACCATGAAAGGTACATATTTTGAATTGATTTAGGATATTGAGGCAGCCACAACAGGGCAACTAAAGGCACTCAGGAGTGAGAACTCCCACAATGGTTTCAGAAAGTGCCAAGGATGATGAGATAAGTGTGTTTGAAGTGAGAGGGAGTATTTTGAGGGGGATTAATGCAATGAGTCTTTTATTGTAATAAATTAAAAAAAAATTAACCACAAAGTATTTTTTTTAATCACACTTTGTACGTGATTTGAATATACTACTGTTTCTGGATTACTCTCACTTAGTTGATAGTATTCTTTAATGCATAAAATTTTTAAATTTTGATGAGATTCAACGTATCTAATTTTTCTTTTGTGAAGTTGGTGTTATACTCAATAAATTTTTGCCAAATCTATAATTATAAAGATTTCTTCCATTTGTCTTTGAAGAGTTTTATGTCTTATGTTTCGATCTTTCCTGCATTATTGAGTTAATATTTATATATTTTATAGATTGAGTCAAGCTTCATTATTTACATGCAGGTAGACAGTTTTCATAACATTGTTGAAAAGACTGTTCTGGCTATATGACATAGTATTGGCATCTTGTCAAAATACACTTGACAGTATATATGAAGGTATATTTCTGTGCTCTCTATTCTATTCCACTTGCCTACATTTACCTTCAATGCCAGCACTACACTCTTTTGATTACTGTATATTTGTAGTAAATTTTGAAATCGAGAAATATGAGGCCTCCAAATTTGTTATTTTTTTCAAGATTATTTTATTTGAAATTTCTTCTAATTTTAGGATAGATTTTAGTTAAAAAACAAAGTCCTTGAGATTTTGAGTAAAAATACTTTTGTAAATGATTATTTTCATAGCATATGATTTTGCAGAAAGAAGTAAAGCTTAACTTTTATTTTTATTTTTGTTAGAAACATATCATGAGATTCTTCTCTTCTCAAATAAACATGTTAGTATATTCAATTTCTCATCCAAAAGTTGAAATACAGATTGTGGCTTGTGGATTTTGCCTCTAACGCTTCATCTAAAATAATTCCACTCCATGTGCGGAGAATAGTGAATGGTCAAATAACTAAAGAAGTCTTTTAATTGCTGTTTGTTTTATTTCTGTGCATTTTATACATTCTCAAACTCTGGCTAACTGGTATGAATAAAGAGATATATGAATAGTCAGTAGTCCTACAGCAGTGGGGAAGATATGGTACAACCTAAGAGGTTTATTTACTTTTATTGTAATATTTTTAGAATGCCTTTTTTAGCTATAGAGGTAAATAAGGCTCTTGCACTATATTACACTAAATATATATACACTAAACAGTAAATTTGTAGGAAACCAATAACAGAAGCTCTTAAATTTATTTCTTAAATATCCACTATGAAAAATGGAGGAGACAGAAACTGAGGGAGTCACTAACGAAAGTCATGGAAGTCTATACAACTTCGCTGGTCTAGCTCTTCTCTTCTCACTTCCCTTATAGTCGATCTTTTGAAACATTCAATCTTGAATTTATTTTGTATAATCTTTCATAACTATTATCTCTTTCAAATAGGAGGTATCTTAGTGTTTAATCTATCTTATGTATTTTAAATATAAAAGTCGCACTTTTTCCAGTATTCTTTCCTCTGCTCTGAGAGAACAGAAACCTCGTAGTGTCTCACTAATTCAAATCTAATTCACAATGTACCTGTTGTGCTAGTTCATGTTATTTATATTTTTTTTGTGTGTCAACCTTCTCTTCTATTTACGATGTAAGATCCTGATGGATCTGAGTTATGGCCCGGAAAGGCCTCCAGGTTCCCTAAGCACTTAGTACTCAGTAAATGTTACTGTTTGCCTGACTCTTAAAATAATGAAATTTAATTAGTGGAAAATGGAAAAAATACTCTCTGCATTAGTAGGTTCTGACTTTTAAATGGTTTTTACCTCTAGAGAAAGGATAAATTAAAAGCTATTTTTCTCCACTATTGTAACCATGATATAGCTAACACCTATTACAGTCCATAAAATACTAGAAAATTTCTTACTTTACTGAGTTTCTAAACTCAGTTTATGTGGGATCTTGTTTTTATGGATTTGCTTTATTATTGAAAAACTTGATAAAAAAATAACAATTCTGTAAGAGGTTTATTTCTCCCTCAAAAACTTCTATCTCAAAAGATAAACTTCTAAAGACAAATCAAACTTCTTTTTATAGCATACTTCACAATATCTAATATAAATATATATAAATATCTATATAAATATTAGATATCAACAAAAACCATGTTAAAAGCAAAAAATGATGAACTCTCCCAAAATAAAATCTGAATTTCAGAAGGGCCATTTAGAAATGAGCAACAGCTTATACCGCATTGATGACATAAAGAAGAAAAATCATATAATTTTAAAAAACATTCATAAAAATACATCTGACAAACTCCAACACTTTATGATAAAAACAATAATCAAAGGAGACTAGAAGGGAATTTCTTCAGTAAGATAAAGAATATCTGTTAAACAGTACCATAAGCAACAGGATTAATGGTGAGATTTTCGTCATTCTCAATTAAATTGGGTAGAAGCCATAGATGTTTACTCTTACTCCTCTTTTAAATATTGTACTACAGATCTCAGGCAATAAAGAAAAGCACTAAGAAAAGAAAAAATATTAAAAATATTTTTGTTTGCCATTGATAAGTGTGTCTATAAAATAATCCAAAGGAATTTTAAAAAATTTTGATTTTTCCTTTCCTTTCTTCCCTTTCCCCTTCCCCTCCCACCACCCCTACCCCTTTGGACCTTTTCCTATTTCAAATTATCAAAAATCTTGAGTGCAAAACAAGTGAATTTAATGAGGTTCACAATGGAATCTCAATGCAAATTCAATTTGTTTTTATATAAAAGTAAAACAATTTAAAAAATACTTTCATAGAATGAAAAAAAACCACCAAAAGATACTAAAGAATAAATTTAGTAAAAAAAGCACCATGAAGAATTAACATCAAGTAAAATTGTTGAGTAGCAGACTTCTTGTTCCACAATCAGGTAGCTTTCCTTCTATTTTGCATTAAACTGGAATTCTTAATCATCCTTAGTGTTACAAGGATCTGCAATTTCCTTTCAACAATTAATGACTGTGAAAATTACAGTTTGTTCTTCTCTTTCACTAGGAACACCACATGGTATTCTAAATGTTATTAATGTAATATGCAAATGATCTGTTTGGCTCCTGCTCTCAGTTTTGGGTAACCTTGTCAATCAGCCTGTTCGCAGTAATGAGCTATCTGATGAAAGCAAGCCCAGCTGCTGAGAAGGTCACAGAAATCTTGACCTCCCTTTCCTTGCCTAGGCCTATAAGACAATATTTGATGGGAAAGGAAAGAACTTTGATTGACATTCTTTTGAAGTCATCTAAGTGTTAGTCAAGGAGTTGTAAAGATCTTGCTGGAATATTTTCTCAAACATAAAGAGCATCCATAGTTTTCATATGAGTTCACTACCTGTTTGAACACTTGATTCTTACTAGGTAGATTTCAGGATCATCTTGAAGTGGGAAAAGGAGGTGTGGTAGGTCATATACTAGATCATGCAGTTTATCATAACTACATTTATTTAATTTTTAGAAAACATTTCAGCATGATATGTACTATTACTTCCCATTGAAGGTAACAAGAAATGGTTTTTATCATACCTACTTTATTAGGTGGAGAGAAAGGAAAAGATCCTTTCAGATATCACTGAGGAACTCTTAATAGTAGAAATAAAAATGCCATAAATATAATGCATTTAGATGCTTGTTTTGCTGGCTGTCTTTGTTTTCATTACTATGCTCATGCTTTTGTACCTTGCAATCAGTAATTTGCTTCAAAGAGTTTTACTTAACAATATGTTCCAAATCCAAGTCTAATATCTTTCTTTTTAAATATTTTTACAGTTACCAAGCTCATCCCGATCTGTATCCTCTCCTACCTTGACATCTACAAAGACTTCTTACTTTCTAGTCCTTCTCAAAAGTGTACATGTCATTTCCCCCACCCATTCTACTACATTACTAATCATACAATATTTTTATGATAGTCTCTTCTCTGACAGCTTACACAGACTCGTATGAAATAGGTTTAAATTTTACTTAGATTTCAAGACCCCCTTTGTAAATCTGTCTTCACATTCTCACTTCCAGTAGTAAGACATCTTTATTTTAATGACCATCTGTTCCTTATGTCTCTCCAAATCTCATCCTTATACTAATGTTGCTAGTCTTTGGTCTTGATGGTCATCTGGGCTGGAGGATCTCCTCCACTCTTCTGCCCAAATTCTACCTCCTCTGAGGGATCCTTCCTCATGACTGGTCCATATTAATTTTTTTCATTATACTTTCTGAATTTTTAAAGTAAGTATTTCTGCCTCACTAATTTGGTATTAGAGGCAAAGAATGAATTAATCATGGTCCATGATTATAAATTTTTCAATCATTGATCAGTGTATGTTTTCCTTGTATTTGTATAATTATTTTAAAGATGTAAAAAAATCATCTTATCCCTCAGTAATTTAGATCATGACCCAAGAAACCATTATTTTGAATATGATTTTTAAATTTTCTTTTTAATGTTATTTTTGAAGATAAATGTTTTTTAAAATTGTTTACTCATTTTAATTATTTTTGCCTTAATAAAATGTGTTTGTGTGCTGTATGTAATCTTTCTACATTCTTTTTTAACTTAATTTAAAAAAGTTTCAACCATACTATTTTATCCTGATTTGCTCTACCATATAATATTCCACAGTTTATTGAAACATTTTCTCAGTTAACATCTGGATAGTTTCTGAGTTTTGCTGTGGGGAATTCTTCCTTTATAATCATTTCAGTCCCTGTTTTCTGTTTCTCGTATGCAAGTATTTATTGGATATAAAGGTAAGTTGAATTGCTGGGTCATTGAATGCATATATGAATATTCCATTCTAGTAGGTAATGTGAAAGAATTTTTAAACCAGTTGTCAATTTGTATGGATAGGAATGAGAAATCTTCCTAGCTACTCAGAAGGCCTTGTCCAAAGGAATGGATTTTCAAGACCAGCTTGAACAATGAAGTGTGAGAACTTGTCTCAAAAAAAAGGTCTAAAGATGTACCTCAGTGCTCCCTGGGCTCAGTCCCCAGTACTGAAAAAAAAAAATTCTGATATATCCCCTTAAACTTTTTATATTATCAGCACCCCCTCCAATTTACTCCAGTGTATGATTCTTTATTGTGGCATAGGTTTTTTAAAATTGTATTTCTAAAGAGGAAGATCTCTTCAGATGCTTAGTGACTGTATGTCTCTTCCATGAAGTGTCAGTTTAGGTATTTTGCTTACCATTTTTGAGGAGTTGTATTATGGCTTGTGTCTAGATGTTCCCCCAAGCCTCATACAGTCATGGGTGAGGCTTTTCAGAAGTGGCTGGATGGTGTCTGATGCTGGGATTAAAGTCACGTGATTACTAAATTAGTTTACTGATTGGTTTGGCATAGTTCTGGGTGTGAATAATGGGAAGCCCCACTGTAGGTGTGAATGCAATCCACCCTAAGGGCGTGTCGCCTGGATAGAATATCAGAGGCAGAAGGCTACTGCTGTCATTTGCTGTTTGCTGCTTTTTCTGACTTCAGGCTACCATAAACTGTTTCTCCTCTGTGATGCCATTCTGCCACAGCACCTTGCCTTAGAGCCAGCTGATGATGGACTAAAACCTCTACAACTGTGAGCCAAAATAAACCTTTCCTCCTTTAACTTTGAGTATTGGATATTTTGTTTCAAGAAGAAGAAATTAACCAAGATGGACTGTTTAGAATCTTTTAATTTCAGGTAATTTCTTTATATATTTATCATTTATTTTGGGAATATAACTCTTCAAGTTTGTCATTTGTCTTTTTTCTTTTTAAAAGTGTCTCTGGTTGAACAAAATTGAGAATTTAAATATGGTTAAATGTACCAGTATTTTCTTATCAATAATTTCGTATCTTGTTTAACAATCTTTTCCTACATAAAGTTCTAAAATATTTTCTGGTTTTTAAATGATTTTAGGTCTGGATCTCATTTAACCTCTTTTCCATCTATACTTATGGAGCAAGCGCCCTTTCATTCAGGAATATCACCTTGGTCACATGTCAGAGTCCTCTGCTATGATATTACTTATGAGATCTTCTTTACTTCATTAAGATTTGTGTATCCCTACATTAGTGTCATACTATCTTATTTTTAAATTATTGTTACTTTTATTGATAAGAAATCCCTGTAACTATTAGGACATACACCAAAACTGTCGGCCCTTTACTGTTCCAAATGTATTTATATTAGAATAAAATCAAGATCTGTAATTTTGATTAGAATTGCTCTGAATCTTATTTTCCAGTTTATGAGGTTATCCTGCAGCTGTATCCATTTTGATACTTATGTAATCATATATTAATTTAATAGTAGTTCATATAGAATAACTCTCAGTAGCTTGTAAAAATAAACATCTATTTTTTAGTTATGGGTTTGAGGTCAACTGGGTGGCTCTGCTCCACATGCCTCTCTTGTTCCTCTCAGGGGAGTGTACTACCAATGACACATTTTTCTCACATTGATGGCAGAGGGCAAGGACATGAGCTTCACCGCCAAGCATATTTTAAAAC
Organism: Heterocephalus glaber; assembly: GCF_053883595.1. NCBI lineage: Eukaryota > Metazoa > Chordata > Mammalia > Rodentia > Bathyergidae > Heterocephalus > Heterocephalus glaber. The sequence goes on along the minus strand of NW_028258142.1, from coordinate 10,371,946 downwards.
TTGTGTCATGTATACAAAGGCATGGCAGCCAAAATACGTCCCATGGCAGCCTAAGAACATTCATTTATTGTGTTACTATTATACTCAATATACATACAACTTTTGCTTTCTCTTTTATAATTTTTATCCTTTCAGATTGCTTCTACCCTTTAATGTCAATTAATTTGTAAATTATGCTTAAGTTCTCTATTATGTTAGGACTGCATTCTAGTATGCTGGTTTTCCATCTGTATTTACAGTATGATAGTATTCATTCATTCATGCATGCATTCATATATGTTATGGCTATGTTCCTCAAACGCTATATTGTTTTATTTTGTGGTCAAACTCCAGTGTGTGTCAGCTCTAAAGAGCTTTGGGAAAGTGGATAATGAATTTAAAGATGGAGACCCCAAGAAGAAAAAACAGAGCCCTTCTGTGCATAACGTTGTAATTCACAAGCCCTGAGGGTTTGATGGGGGAACAGAAAAGAGAGAGAAGTGACTGATTAGTTTCCACCTACTTCCCTTAGTGCTGCGCACACACATGACTCCTGTACTGCTGGGATTTCACTGTCGTAAATGCTAGTGACTTAAGTGATGAGGTTCAGCAGGACACCCACCCAGGTAATGTGAATGTGCAGTCAGCCTCAGGGAAGCTCTGCCTTTAGATTCTGTACAGCTTCTGCCTTGGAATCCTGCTGATTCCCATTGCCACTTACTTCTGCCTGGTGATAACTATGTTCTGCTGAGAATAACCTTTGCTTGAGTATCCTGAGCAGTCCAAAATGATTTCATCAAAAATAATTTCATTAAAAGTCATATAATTTACTGTATCATTATTTTCTTATTCATATGAAATGGCACCTCTCACAGTGGCATCCTATGGGATGATAATGGATTGCACAGATGGAGATGCTATTCAATAAAAAATGCTAAATAAATAAATTTGAAAGTCAATGGGAGTCAACTGTAGATTTGTATATTTGAGATTCAGTGGACTGGCCCTGTCACTGATCCAGGTCCTCCTGCAGTGGAGAATGATTTAAACTGACTTATAACATTGTAAGTCAGTTGGTCTCTAAATATAGGGAAGCCTGTGAGTAGTAGAGGGAACATTTTTATATTTCTTTTTCCAGCTCTTTCATTCTGACACCAAATGTCATTGTAAAGCAAATGAAATGCCATTATAAAATATTTATTAGATTCTTACAATGAAATACTGGTTGTGCTTCAGGAGAAAGTTTGATAAAATCTTTCAGACACTATTAAAATGATCCTGCCTTTTTGTGCTTTCTGATGATGTAAATCTTGTCTTTACTGTAAAACATAAGAACACTAATTGGCATATTGAACACATGTATCAAAATTATTTGCAATGTGTAGTTATAGCAGAAATGGTGTGCATTCAGTACCCAAAGTCGGACTGTGACTCAGCGCCTTTTCAGCCTTCTGGGGTGGCTTTCCCAGAGCTCTGCTCTGAGCACCAGGACTGAGAGCCAGGCTGCAGGGACAGGCCCAAAACTAACTTTTGTTAGTATTATTGATGTATATGAAATTAAAAATATTTAACATGAGGTCTTCCTTAAATTTCATGTTTCAACACTGCATTTAAATACACTTTATTCATGTATTTTTTAAGATCACTAATTGAGCCTTGAAAAATGTAATAAGGAAGCACAGGAGGATATGCACACAGAACTCCCGTCCGTGGGCAGCTAACATTCACAGCAGTAGTGGAGGCGGTAGCTTCTTGGCAGTGCGAGTGATGGGCAGTGAAGATGCCCTGCATCATGGGGACACTGTGGCCCTAATCCAATGTGCTTCTCTGGCCAGAGCTGTTTCCTGTTATAATTCCTTCCCAGTGGCAATGGCAAGCAAATCTGGTGTCATTGGGAGGCCTCTGTAATAGTTTATTCTACAGCCCAACGTGGGGTGGTAGCAAGTGCAGAGGGAACAGATGGATTGGAAAAGGATGTAATCTCCAGGAAGACATATTTAAAATGAGGGGATTTTCTGCCACAGTCCAATCAGAAGAGCGAACATTATATAATGCACTTCAAATAAAGGGCACTTAAAATAGGGAAGTTACAAAACTGTTTGATGGATCATAGAACCGAACAGGGTGGCCCATGTAGTCTAGAGATGAATAATAGCAGTTCAGGTGGAAAAGAGAAGAATGCAGTTTTTTTGTTTTTTACTAGATTTCTAAAGTACATTTGTTGTTGTATGGCCAGTACCAGGTGGTGTAGTGAGGCTGGGCAGCTAGAGTTGGAACCTGTGAAGAGGGGTCTCTTGGACCAATGAAGGCATTCTTCTAAAAGGCCTTTGTGGCCAGTAATGGCTGCAGAAGAGGCTGCAGTTCATGCTTGGCTCATGGAGAGATGAGGCAACTCCAGACACTGGCAGAGGATGGCATGGGGAAAGAGAAGGAACACAGCTTGTTCCTTCCTCCTGTCTCTCATTATACTTATTCTCACAGATGGCAAAATTCAGCAACCCAGCAACAAGGCTGTGAAAGGCAGATTTCAGATTTCTAGTAGTAATATCATAGAGCCAATTAGAAAAAGTGTATACAGGAGTTTGAAAGCCAACAGGAAATTCTGAAACAACCTAACTTCTGGCTGCTAGGGTTCCACAAACAGCCTTTTTTACATAGTCAAATTTCATACTGCACAAATTACCAAAAAATTCAGCCTCCTAGGATGGTATACCGGCCCGTATACAAATGATCTACCTTCTGTTCAGACTAAAGAGATGAGTTAACTAGGGATGTGATATTAATCACTAACAGTAGCTCTTTCAGGTCTTCTATGGTATGACTACATTTAAAAATTTCTACACATGTACAATGTGACTGTGTTACAAGACAGTGTGGTGACATCCCATATACATCCACTTGGCCCTTCTTATCTTTGATCAGGTAACTTATGTGTAGATTCTGGCACTTAGTAAGCATGTAAAACCAATCACACCTGAAGTAACTGCAGATACCCTTCAGTGTGGGTCTACAGGCCTACTATGAGAGGGACATAGACAAAGTGCCATTATTATTGACACTGTACAAGTGTCCCCTTTGAAAATAGGTTACATTGACTTTTCTAGAAGTTATTGTCAGTGCAGAGGAAGTACCCGGTTAATCACAAAGATCTAGGGGCTTTTGTCTTTCCCAGGTGGAAGAAGGCCACAAATCACTTCAGGAAAGGACTAGGAGGATAGATGATACACATCAGTGACTATTGTGGGATCCAGTGTGGATAATGCCACTTCAGATCACAGTTAAACCAGACATCTATTTTCCACTGTTAATAAAGAGATCACTCTAGCCTCAAGGATGTCCACAGATCAATACTTGAATCCCAGCTTTGAGTGACATTTCCTGAGGCCATTGTCATACTGAGTATTGTAAAAACCAGGGCCCTTTAGAGGAAATCAAATCTTAGCTATTCCACAAAGAAAATACTTAAAAGAATGACTAAAAAACATTGACAGAGCTGAAAGAACCAAAATTGGGGAGTGAGATAATGGAGAACATGAGGAAGCTGTGACTGCCCACAGATCCCGGAGAAGAAAAGTGAGAAGACAGTGTTATCAGAGTTTGAAGCGCATGTGCCAGATGGTGTGAGGATCCCTGAACAGGGTGCTGATAGCTGTAAGCAGTGACTCCTGGGCTTTGGGTCGATGAAATCATGGGACAGAGGTAGCACCCAGGGCTGGCCCCTCGGAGGAGAGCTGTGGAGGAAGGGCTTGGCCATGGAGGAGGAGCTTCACAGGCTTGCTTGCATCTCAGAGTGCAAGAGCAGTACAGAGACTTCCAAAGACCCTGGCAGGGTCGGGTGGCCAGACAGAGAAAGAGGGGGAAGAAGGACCAGGTTGCACCTACCCTTTCTCCTCCCTTCCTTTGGCTACTGTCTTTCACTGATAATATCAGGAAGACAGTTTGTCGAGGGGGGCAGGTTGTGGGGCAGCAGCTGGAAAATATCTGTGGATGTCCAACTCTGGCTTTACTGAGTAGAGAAATAATATGTAGCTGCAAGCTAAGAGACAAGCAAAAAAACTGGTACAGCGAGAATTAGGTTGAGGAGAAAACCACTTTTATTTTTTTGTAAATTTATGAGTGTGTATCTTTTTGTTTGGCATCATACCTAATATTATCCACTATTGGTGTTCTAACCGCAAAGTGATTTCTTGGAACATTTATGGTAGATTTATAATAATATGAAAATATAGAGGAATGACAACTGAAAGATCCCAAACTACAATAAGCTGTGAAGGACCATTTCCCAAATGATGACATTTCTTATCATTTAACACCTGTTGGCTTGATCACAGAGAGTGAAGGACTAAGGAGTCTTCCTCTGTGACTCGTATTTTCTTTTGAACATTATGGATTAGCTGTTCAGAAAATGTAGGGTTCTCTACATGGAGGTCTTAGATAGCATTCAGAACCTGTCATTGTTGCTGACTGGTTTAATTAGAAATTGGATAATGATCGCACAGAACAGAATAGGATATGCACTCATGCACACTTGTCATGGGAAGCAAAAGGGACATCAAAAGCCAGCTAGGCAGTTATAATAATCAAAGGTGTATACATGGGAGATCCTTCTAAGAAAAGTGTTCTTATCAAAAAACTAATTCATAGCTTTTGAAATGAGAAAGTCACCCAGTGTTGGAGCAGTGTGGAGCCCCTGATTCTTGAGGCAGCCATCCTAAATCATTCTGGGGAAGAGTCTGACACTGGAGATAATGTGCACTCTGTACATGTAGATTTTTCCTGATAAAAATAATTGCCGTACACATCATGTGTTTTAAACCACATCATATTCTTATGGCTCATCCATTAACATTCCCTTTTGTGGGACAGGAACTCTTAAGAAGAGATTACAGACTTGTTCAAACCTACAGGATGAGAATATTGGGCTGGTACACTTGGTCATCTGACACAAGCCCATAATAGTGGTGTCTGTTCTGTTGCCTATCTGGGAGGCTGGATGTTCTCCTCTCCTTAGCAGTGACCATCTCAGGTCAGGTTGCCTTCACCCTTTGCCATGGACACAGCAATGGTTACTAATGGCTCCCTCCACTTTCACCTGCAACCCATCCAGCTTTCCAGATTGATGAAAAATGTCTTGGTCACATGTGTGTCCTGCTACCTCCAAAAAAGTCCCCACTCCTTGCTGTGACCAATAATGGCATGAATTATCTAGGCTTAACGTAGGTTTCTGTCCCTTGACTATACTTTTTCTTATCTCCTTTTCAGAACACTATGCCTTCTACTTTTTCTTTTCTGCCTGCCTGAAATAGTGGGCTCATTTTATTATCATCCTTTCAAGGGCTATTTCCTCCTGGTCTCTCCCCTTGTACACCCACAGACAGAAATTGGGCAGTGAATATCAGTATCACAGCACCGTTCTCAGAATCCATGCTCTGTGTTCCTGGTATTGAACTGGCTTAAACTTTGACTAGCTCTATGCTACTATGAAATGACAGTGACCAAGATGAGGATTAACATTTACTGACTGTGTACTATGTGTATGAGGTTGTTCTGTTTTACAAGCATCCATTCATTTAATTTCCCCAAGTGCTCCAAGAAGTAGATAAAGTAATTACTCAAAATTTATGAGTTATCTCATTCCATCCTGAGAACATCCCTGCCTCTGGCATAGGTACTAATGTTTTTCATGTTAAGCAGTGGAGGAAACAGGCACAGAGAGGTGAATTGCTTGCCTAGAGCAACACAGCCACTGAGCTGTGGACCTGGGATTGGGACCCCTCCTTTAGAGTCTCTGCCTGCAGGACCTCTGGCATATTTATTTCTGAGACCTGGGCACCTGCTCAGTAAGTGTTTGCTGATTAGAATTCAATGTAAACTGAAGGAGAATGTTTGTGATAATTGTGCCCATTGAGACATATTTTTCTTATGTAAAGAGAGTAGAACTCTGTGAGGAAGAAGCACACACTCAAGATCTGTTTTAGTACACCAGCACACTAAACTTTCACATTCTTGTGTTGGTTATTTGCTGAACTTCTAGTGCCTGGTGATGAAAGATGGCTGAGGTAGAAGGATCATTGGATCCTTTTCAGGAATAGAGTGACAACAGTTTATGCTCTGTTCCCTCAACAGCTCTCTCTAATTTATGGTAGAATTAGAATGCATTCTCTTCAAGCAACCTCTGTGCTCACTGTTCCTTATAAAAGACCATATTTTAGCCTGAATTCTTGATTTTAAGGTCAGGCAGAGGAGATATGGAATGTCAGGGCATGTGTCCATGTGGAAAAATTCATAAAACTGGAATATCTCTGTCACCCACGAACCTCTAATAATTTTGATTAAAAGACATAATGAATTCTAACAAAATGTAGCCTGGCCATTTGTGAAACTGGTGTTTTATTATTTCCTTCTTGACTAATTTTCTAGTCAGGATCAGAGCAAAATAACACTTATGGGAAGTTAATCATTTGAGTATATAGTTCTGTTAAAAATGACAACCCCATTCTTTTCTCTAGAAAATTTATGTATTAGAAAGATAAAGATGCTGTCTTAGAATTGGGTGAAGGATGAGTTGTCAAGAAAGATTTGATTTACAAATACACAGAGGTGGTAACTGAGACCAAATCAAGGTTGGACCTTCTCACAGATGTTGGATAAGAGTGTTTGGTGGATGATTGAATTTGAGAGAAATGCATAGAAAGGGCCTAGGAAGGGAAGGGATGTCTCTGTGTATAGAGAAGGAGGAGAGACCAGGTGTGCTTGAGGCAGAAAGGCCAAGTTATGGGATTACAAATAAGCCCCAGGAAGCTCTTCATAAGCAGAGAGCGGTAAACAGTTTTATGGGCCAAAAAATGTCAAAGAGAATGGCTGAAAAAGATACCATTAGATTTGATGAGAAGTAGGTCATTCCCTTATTTCCCAGGGCACCATGGCCATAGAGTTGTTTTCTGTTTCTCTTCAGGTTAGCACTGAGGGGCATTTATGATTTAACCTGACTTTTCCAGGATGCTTTTAAAAATTGAAAACATGATTCAACTATAGAACACAATGAATAACAAAGTATATAAGCATGCTATAATCAGTGTAGATCATTATGCTGTTTACATGTGAGATTGGATGTTTTTCCCATCTAAAGAAATGATAAAAATGAAGCAAGCCAAGAAAGTCACATTGACACGTGTCAATAATCTCCTTAAAAGAGAATAATGACAGACATCATATATGATGGAATTAATTGCATTTTGTACACAGAGAAAGGTAACCAAGTGTCTTCACCCATTGTTTGTACATAGAAGAGACCCAAGAATGCTACTGGAGGGGTTTTTCTCATTAAAAACTTCCCCCCAAAGAAAATATACACACACACACAAACTCAGAGTGCAGTATACAAAAAACACAAGTAGCTTAGGTTGTAAAACTTTTTGAAAGAATCAATGCCTCCAGTAAGCATCACATTGGAAACTGTATTTTTGTGTCTTTAAAAGAAATAACAGAGAGCCGGGGATTTAGCTCAGTGGTTCCACTGCCTGCTTCGCAAGCTCATGGTCCTGAGTTCGATCCCCGGTACCAAAAAAAAGAGAAAAGAAATAAAAGAAGAAGCTCCTGTTTTCCTCTCCAGAGTGTTCACAGCTAATAAGCAACTGGAGGCCTCACTGGCATTTATTAACTCGTTTGCAGAGAAAGCAGTTTGTGCTGCACCTCATTGTGACTGACCTGAGAGCTCAGATGTGAATCATGCATCCCATATATCTGGAAATTATTTATCCTATGGCCTTATCCATACTGAATTTCCAATTCATACCAAGTTTATTTAGTTCCCATTGTCTCCTCCTGAATTAAATCTATAAACTATCACATCTTTACTTGTAAAACTGACTGTTATTAGTAACTAGAATAATATAATTCTACATAATCAAAATCACATTGTGGATGCCACATGAGGCAATAAGAAGTGAAGAGAAATTTTCTGAAATAGACAAACTTGATAATCTTATAGACATTTTAAAAAGAAATAATTGGGATACATCTGAATAGCAAATAATTGTCCCATTAAAAAAGCACAGGTGGCTAGACACAAAAAAGAAAACAAAATAAGGGATTCATTTGAAAATTAACAGTGAATATTGAATTTCCTGAATTTTACTTCCAAATGGCCTGACATGCTGTTTTCTTTCGGTCTCCTTATTTCCCACCTGGGGTTAATCTTTTCACTGTATATGGTAGTTCTCTCTTAATCTTGAAGTTAATAAGTTCTAGAGAAACTTGAATTTTATTATTATAGGTGAGACAAAATTCAAAAGTAGGACAAAATTGAAAGGTTTTAAAAATTTTTCTAATCATCCGCTTACTTTGTCCTTTTTCCAAGAACTATATATTTTTTCACTCCACCATGGTTGCTCATGGACCCAATAAAAAGTTCAACAGAAGCTCTCCACTTTAGCATCCTGAGCTACGAAAATTTGCAGACATGGTATCTCCCGAAAACATATACCTGTCTAGTTTCTGTGTTGCTGAATGACAGCAAATCAATACCTGTTGATGTGTGTGGGACAGACCAAACCACACATACATATACCCATTTTAGAAAAGATATTAGAGAGAATTACATTGTCTTATTTCTTTGTCACTGAGGCACAATATCTGATACCCACCATTTAAAGGAAGAGAGGTTTATGTGGGCTCACAGTTTTGGAAGTTTCAGTCCATGGTTGGCAGACTCAAACACAGAAACGGTATGGTGAAAGGTCCTGCCACAGAAGAAAGCTGCTTATGTCATGGAAGCCAGGAAGCAGAGAGAAGGTAAAAGCAGGAAAAAAATACACCCTTCCAGGGCTCGTCCCCAGGGACCCACGGAGCAGCCTTACCTTCTAACAGCATATTCAGCTGATGAACTCATTAGTGGAAAAATACACTGATGTGTACATATTCCAAAAGCCCCACCTATGAACGCATGAGGCTTTGGAGAAACACTCCAGATCTAAGCCATAGCATACTTCTTATGTTAAAAGAATGATTTTAGTCAAAGGAATCCTATACCTCTTGGCCATGGAAGTAAATTAAATTTTATATTCTACTTCAAATCACAATGCAACACATTTTCTTGCACGTGGCTACCCCATTGTGAAGCCCTGCATGGAGAAATAGAGAGTTTGCGGAAGATGGGTCGCATAGCCTTTTATCATACTGTTATTCCTAAGGAGATATATAATGATATTTTGGCTCCTATCACTAGCAAAAAAATAAATGTTTGCTTCAGGAAGTTGGATGTTCTAAAGATAAACATTCCACATTTGAATTATAAGTTGGTGGCCTACCTGGTGGGATTGATCGTGCCAGCTGGCTTATCTTGAGCCCATGACATTTGATTGTCTTTTGTTTCCCTTTGAACAAGTTATCTCTCAGCTGTCTGTCTTATAAAGTGAAAATAAATAGCCTCAATTCACTCTTGCATTTAATATATTGTTTTTCTCAGCAAGTCATCATGAAACTCATGAATAATGTGAGGATACTCATGACATAAATACAGGGCATGATATCTGAGAAGACATTTAAGATGTTAAACTTAAAGGTAATTCATGGAGACTGAACAATACCTTGTATTAACTTTCCATTTTTTCAGCACCTTGAATATCCTCTTGTCTAAGAGGTGAAATGGTTTCTGTTCATTGCACATGAATTTTCCTCCATAGCCTCAGAGCTTGCTTTGAAAGAGAACAAGAGTCTGTGTAGTTAGAGCAAGATGAATAGCAAGGCAAGCACAGTCTTTGGGATAGGAGATTTCATCAGGCCGCTCATTTACTTGTTCAGTAGAGTTGCTTTTACTAAAGATGGAATGAAAGGGCATTCCTGTGTCATATAACCATGCTTGAGCTTCATGATTCAGGCAGGAAGCAAAGGACATATATCTCTGAAATCAATTTCGTGTGATTATTTTCTAAGTTTTCATGAATATTAAAAGGAAAAGGTCGGCTAACATAAAAAATGCAGTGCAATGGTTCCCTCAGGGGCTGGGCACTGGTGAGGTCTGCATTATTGCTTTTTGATCTTCCATTTATCCTTTTCTGAATATGAATAAAATATACTTTGAGATGTAGTTTAAAATTAAGAAGAATTAATGACCCTCTTTGAAAAATGGGCTTTGCTATGCTATTTATCTCCAAGAAAGTTAAGAAACCCTTCAAATTTTAATTAGGAGTCCACTATATTCTCTTTCTCTCTCTCTCTCTCTCTCTCTCTCAAATCATTGTTTAGATTTTTCACAAGGAAAGACACCCTGACTTACCTTGGCTGTTGAGTTCCAGCTGCATGCTGTAGATATGGCTCAGTGTGATTATGTAGATGACTTTTGTGTGCTAGACACAAGGTAAAAATTCAGATAAAGAAATCTAATGTGTTCTTAGTGAGTCTCAAACTCAGTGTTATTTAATCGTTTTGCAAAGTAGCACTGACTGTGAGCTCTAGCATATTGAACAGCTAATGGAAGAAATATGCAACAAAATGAAGTCTTTTGTATATGTGCAAAATAATAATTGAACAGGAACATTTATATCTCCAGGTGTTTATTTTAAAAAATCTTACTGATTATAAGTCAGGAAAACTTATGTTTTTCTGTAAATGGTGAGGAATTGTGGCAATACAGCTTCTTGTGAATAATGTTATAAATATGCCATGTAATTGGCCAGGAAGAAGGGCATATGACAGAATGAGCATACAACAGTCAAGCATGGTATTCTATTATTTTTACTTAATTAGATGAGTAATAAATTAGTAAGATTAACTCAGCTCTGATGTAGAGTCATGAGTGATTTGATTTAGGGAAGAAACCACAGGAAAAAATAATTATGATTTCATTAGTTAGTGTTGGCTTGGTCTGGGATCTTTATTGGTAAGAATGGAGTTGGTGGCAGAGCCCTTGTGGTGTTCCAAGGCCGGGTTTAACAATCTTTTCTCCACCACTTACCGCAGGGTGAACAAGGATAAATCAACTTGACTTCATGTTTATTTCATTAAAGATACTAATTTGTTCCTTAAATAGATCTAAATATGACATTTAAAGTTGAGTCATTGTAAGAATGAAACAACTTTATCAAATAGCTATATAACATTGTAGGTCATCATATAAAGTAGTTAGTTATTTGTGTTAATCTGTGAATAATTCCACCTACAATAGAAATGGTAATGTTTCGCTATCCTGATTTATTATTTCTCATAGATACTGATGGACAGGGCAAGACTTCTAGCCACAAGGTTGTTACTGTGTTTCTCACCTGAGATGTGCAGATTCTGAAACAGAAATATTGTTTAGAAATGATAAACATTTTCTTTAGGACTAACAAATTCTTCAACTGAGTGGACATAAATCACTAAAAGCAGTGATTCCTAGTCCTGAATGTTTTAGAAAGAGGTTCAGTAGAACTCAGTGATTAAGAAAATTTAGAAAATTCTCTCTTGTTAGCCAAATTGGCTTATTCACTATTTACTAAAATAGAGCACATGCACCTTATTACTGCTCCTGACCCTCATATCTATCAGTTTTCTTTTATTTTGTATAGAACGTTTTCCTTCTGTAGTCTTCCCTTAATTTAGCATACAGTTATTTGCACTCCTCATAAAAAGACTTCCTTGATTAAATCAGCTACACAATAAAGACTGTCCTTCCTTCAAAAGTTTTGGTAGACATGTAATTTGCAGGAGTATAGTAATATTTATCATGTACAAATGACTTACTCTTAAAATGTGTTATGAATTCTCTGGGAAGGAATATGAATTTTACTTCTATTATTAGAAAATAATGCTGTAAATTTATGACAGGATTGTTGGACAACTAAGAAGATCTACTATAGTAGAGACTATTTGGAAATAAAAAAGTGAATGGGACAGAAAAAGATAGTTCAAAAACTCAGTTACTGGATGGAAAGAAGTATTGAAAATCATTTTAAAGTATGGTGAATTTGAGATTAAGGAAATAAAAATATTGACTGAAAACCATTGAAGGATGAACAAGAGTTTTTAAAGGAAGAATCAAATATTTTAGTTTCTTATTTAGGAAAAGAAAAGTTGAGGGCAAAATTAGAACCATTAGGAGATATCTCATATATTTTTTTGTTGCCTTGTCATCCATGTTCAGTGTAACATAAGTTTCCTATTTTTCAGCTAGAAAAGAAAAACTAATGTAGGTCTATTGTTTGCAAACCACATACTGATCTTTCTTTATAAATGAAGCTTCCTATACCAAAATGTTCTCCTTCTGATGGCTGCATTTGGAGTGATTGTGTGAGGTCCCAGGAGGGAAAGAAATACATTACTTTATTTCATATTTAAATGGAAAATCTCCTTCTTATTTCCTTACCTCTTTGAATCAAAGTCAAAATAATGCAGATCTTGAAAAAAACAGATGTCATTAAGATTGTTAGCTCTTTTCCTGAATGTCTTTAATGGGAATAGCTTTTCTTAGCATGTTTCTCTTTTATTCTTCAAAGTTTTTCATACAATACAAAGACAATTTGCTTTTACATGATATAGAGATGTGTCACATAAAAAATGAAATTACTATTATTATTCTTTCTCTATCATTTAATATTACTCTACTGTTTTAGATTGACTTGCAATTTTTTTCTGCAGTGCAAGTTTTCATTATAATGCTTTCTTAGCACTGTATGTGTTCTTAATACTCAGTCAACAATGGGAATTGCTCATGGCCATTCATTTTGAGGCCACAGAGGAGACATGAGAAGGTATACATCTTCCCTTCCTAGACCATGAAACAATGTCCAGTCACACTGACCTTTGTAGCCTTACCTTTTTAAGAATTATTACCTTTAAACACAATTGAATCATAGAAAAGATTTCTTAAATTGAATCATAGAAATGATTTCTTATCTTTTGTTTGGAATCTTCTTAAAGGCTTTTTCTTCACCCAGCTGTGGCATGCTACCTTGCAGCATCTCATCTGCACTTATAATTTAAATGGAATGACCTAGAAAGCAGACTGTCAAAGATCTGAATGTAATTTTAGATCAAATTTCTCATGCATTTACCCTTGGCATCTGATCACCCTGGCATGCCTTCTGCAAGAATCTTGTCAATTGATTTTAGCCAGAATCTCCCTTATCCTTATTTCCTCTTAGTAATTTCGCATCCACTGACTCCATCACTATGGTTCATGGTTATAAATCCCTAATCATTAATGTGTGTTTAGAATTGAGCCTACTGTTGTGCCCAGATCGCGAAGTCCCCAAAGACCACCAAGGAGCCGATTCCGATGCAAACACACGAGGGTGGTCGTTTATTCAAGCTCGAGCAGGGACTCTCAATTGTCACCGATGCAGCGGATCAAGATCGAGAGCCCCGAATTTCAAATTAGTGGGGTTTTTATAGAGGTTACAGCAAGGTTTGGAGATTTTCTATTTAGCAGTTACATGATTGGTTGACAATTAGCAAGCATGAAGTGTACATTTTTGATTGGCCAGGTGCATCGGGGGTTGAGGGGTGGCTACATGTAGGTTTTACGAGGGAAATGAGGGGCAAAGGTTGGTGCTCGACTGTCACGTACTGATGGTCAGCAGACACACTGACTATTAGTCACGACCATTACGTACTGACAGTCAGCACATCTACAGATTGTTCTATGGATAGGGGGCCCGGAACGTTCATTTCCTGGGCAAACAGATGGCTGAGTAATTAATTTAGGAACTTTTGGTTTGTTACAGATAGTATCTTCTGTCCCAGAGCAAACACATTAATTTGAGAGGCTAGGGGAGTGGTGGATTTTAGCAAAATGGAGTCGCTTTGGTCTCACACTACTTCTGTAGTGAGGACTCTTTTCCCTGATGACAATCATTCCCAGGTAAAATCTGCTCTTACTTCTTTACTATCCGGCTCTGATTTTCTTTGACTGATACTATTCCTATTTCCAAGGCCTCTACTTAGTGTATAAACTTGGACTAACAGTTGTCTCTTTTGTAGTTTTTTCTTTCTATCTTTGAAAAAAAGATAAAAGATTTATACCCTAAGTTTCTCTGAGAAGAAATATAATATTGATAGGGCTTTTAGTTTACGATAGAGGATTAGTAAGATAGAGAAAAGGGAAAATAAGAAATTTATATTTCAGCAATAATTTGTTGTACTTGAGATGTGTCATTGATTGCTGAAATATGTTAGTCAAAATATTTCTTATATATTAATTTTCTTTGATGTACTAAAATCCAAATATTCTATGAAGAGACAAGCCTGGTAGCATTAGGAACTGAGTTTATTTTGATTTACTTTCACTTCCTCAGCATCCAGTCCAGCATCAGGCACAGAGTAGATGATAAGTAAATACTTCTTAATTAAAAAGAAGTAATTTTAAAAGTATATTTTGTGAAAGGAGACCTTGAAAAGGGAAGAAATTCAAATTCACGGCCATTTCTATTATTGCTTTAAGCAGAAAAAAGCACAAAGAAGCACCAAAGGAAATCCAAAGGAAAAGAAGAGTTAGCAGACTAAATAGATTTGCAAAGGCTTTGGTACTCACATTCAGTGAGATTCCCAATGCCTTGCAGCAGTTTACTAAAGAAAGGGAGATGTGCAGTTCAAAGAACCCTACTCTGAGTTTAGAAGAATACTGTTAATTAGCCAATAAGTGCAATTTCTAGGAACCTAGTTTCTTTACACTTCCTGGTCAAAATAGATTTGAGGGTGAAAGGATAGATGTTCTACTTTATTATACTCATAATGATTGTGACTGCTTTGCTAAGGGTTACAGAACAATCAGTTAACTTCATTCCTCATTGGTTTAACTTGATGAATACCATTATTTCTTTGGCCTGTGAAAATTTATCTGCTTTACTGGTCCTTTTACCTAGGTTGATTTCTCTAGTAGAACTTTCTGTGCTGATGGAAATGTTCTTATATCCCCACTGTCCAAAACTGTGGCCACAAGCTGCATGTGGCTTTTGAGCCCTTGAATTGTGGCTATTTTTAATTTAGTTAGTTAAAGTTGAAATTAAAATAGCCACATTGCCTAGTGAGTCCAGCTCTGGGCCAGACACTGTGCTAAAGACCTTATATATTTGAAGATTAATCAAAATAATCAGTACAATATGTGATGACGTTTGTACTTGAGTCCAAGGCTGAATCCAAACCTAGGTTTATATATCTGAGATATATCTCTACCCTACCCTGGGGCGGGGGGCACTTTGCCATTACCTCCTTGAGTCTGGGAAGAATGGCCCATGCTTCTTTTTAATTTTTAAGAGTATTTTGACTTTAATTGCAGGTCATTACATGTGGACTTACCATTAGATTGGCTTGTTTTGTGGCATATGTACTGGTGAGTAATAAGGTAGATAGCATGTTAGGGGTGGTAATTCATTCCCCAGGCAGTCTCAGCAAACAGGAGGAAGCTCTGAGTATCCCAGAGGTCTGTGCATAGGCTGTTTTTGTTTTATATTTATTTCTTTATTTGTTTATTTATTTTTTGGTACTAGGATCGAACTCACGACCGTGCACTTGCAAGGCAGGCACAATGCCACTGAGCTAAATCCCCGGCCCCATAGGCCATTTTTATAGAAAGGTGTTGGAAAATTGGAATCTAGACTTCAACATCCCCTACTGCCCATGGAAATTATGATTCTGGCTGTTGCTTCACCTTTTCATGGGCTGTGAAGTAGAGACACCAACACAGACCCTAGACAATGAAAACAGAACCACGTTGTGCCTCCTTTCTTTTTTGCCTTATTTCTTAATGACATGATGCTGCTCTAGATGCTGGATGCTTTATTAATATGACAATAAAAACAGAGCTTGTTCCAGGGCTGATGACAAGGCATTCTGTCAAGACTGGATGTGCCTTGGTGGATAAGTCATCTGCTTTTTAAGTGGTGTCAGTAAGAATGGCTTAAGATCAATTCCTCTGAAAACTTAGTTATTATTTTTTGGTAAACATTTTCCAAATATAATTTAATGCCCTAGATAGAACAGATTACCTTATTTAGGGTTTTGGGATTATATATATTTCTTGTCATCCTATACATTTTATATCTGGCTTGAGTTTGTGCATTTCATAATTTATTTAAAGTTTTTATATATGAGAAACTCAAAGTATAAATAAAGAGCAAAAGAAAAGGTAGATAATACAAAGTAGAGAGATAGATATTTCTCGAAAGGAAAGAAGATCAAAAGACAGAGGGAGGGAGAAGGCAAAAAGGGAAAGGGGATAAAAAAAGCAATTAAGATGTGTTGTGTATATGTACCAACTCCATACAAGGAATGTAATCATTCTGTATTGCAAACATATACAAAAAATGGCAAAGGATCAAGAGATGGATAGATGGGGGAGGGAAGTAAGGGAAAAGGGATAAAAAGAGTTTGTATTTTTTATCCAGTTTGTCTTGGAGGTACACCAAGAAGTTACCATCATTAAAATTAGATGTCCTCTGGGTACAGTATTTTAAAAAGTTTTGAATGGTTTTAGTGGGCAATTTGCAATATGTGCTTTAAAAAATTTCCAGGCTAAAATACTTATTTTTATATGCTTTAGAGTGCACAACTTTGATATCATTTTTTTGAGTGTACATAGTAGTGTTTAATGAGAAAATTTGACCTTTTCTGCCAACATTCCCTTTGTCTACCTGCATGTATAAGTTGTAGATAGATTTCTATTCAAGAATAAATCTTTAAAATTTATTAGAAGCTTAAAATCCTAGTTGTTTTCTCTTTGCTTGTGCACAAAATAAATCAATCTTTCCTTATTAGGCAGTGTAGATTATTTGCAAGTTCTTCCCAAGGAACTTTAACTCTTGGCTTACTTAGCTATAGGAACTTAGCCTCTAAATCAGTCTAGAACATTTCTTCAGGATTATTTGAAGTATATGCAATACTCTATCCTTCCTAATGTTCTAAATCTTACTCTTGGTTCAAGTGAGACCAACTAGAGAGCCACATATTTAGATAATCAGGCTTTGACCTTTTATGTTTAAATTTTATTTATATTTTTCCTTGATTTTATGCAAATGCTCATGTCAAGATATGTTGCTAGAAAATGCTGTTAGGACATGTGCTATAGGAATGATGTCAGGAATGTTGCCTTCCATTTATATAGCCTGTCCTTTCCTAGTTCTTGATACATGAGAAAAGCTAAACTTTTCCTGAACATTTTATTTGACCACTGTTAGTCTTACAAGTCACTGTTTTTCAAACTATGTCCTGCAGAACCATTTTCTAAGCAAGGCCAGAAATGGTACACGAAAAAAGATTTCTGTGCATTATTTTATCATCACAGCTATGGAGAAAGAAATATTAACTTTGTTTTAATCCTGCATTTGCCAGTATTTCTTGCATCATTTGTGTGTGTGTGTGTGTGTGTGTGTGTGTATGTACAGAAATGTGTGTGAGACATTTCAATCAAGATCCAGCAGAACAACTTAAAGCAAATAGCAAATAGGAGATTGAGGAATATTTTTGAAATTTCAAGACTTTTCTCTTTATTTTGCTAGGAGGCTCAATGAAATTTCCCATTTTAAAAAGGCTTAAATTTCCCCTTTCTGTGGACCACACAAAGGTGACCATAGCTATAGCAGTGAAATTTCAATTCCACTTTCCTGTGAACAGTGGAAAAACCACAGCTGCTGAGACCCTTGAGCCTAGAAAGCAAAGAACTGTGTAGTTCTTCTTTTCCAAAAGTCCTTCCAGCAGGCTCTGCCTCAATTTTCTCACTTATTTCAAGTACTTACCTCTCTCCATTCTGGGTATTTTACTGACTTATGTTTTACTTTCAGTTAAGTTGTTCCAAAGACCCACGGTCAGGATAGGCCCACAGACTTGCCAACCAGCTTTACATTTTCTCTTCTTTCTATAGGGTTTGTATCCAGTTTCTTCTAATGTACCTGACACACTTGACTTTCAACATGTACTCTGATACTTCATTATGTGTCCTTTTATGACTTTTAAAAAAAAATCTGATTGATGACATGAATAATTAACAGATTATTTTTCCTAATTAGATAAAATAACCAGATTGCATTTTTTCTAATACCTGAAAGAATATAGTTAGACTGTGGTGGGAATGACACCTTTGATGGGACAGGAGTAGGAGTGTTGGTGGGTCACTGTGGAGGATGCAAGAGGTTAGGTGAGGCAAGGTAATGAAGAGGCTTTTTCAGGCATTTGACATCATGGAGTAAGAGAGTGTTTCCTGGTCTGACTGACCTCAGCAGAAATCCCAGCTCTACTTTTGTCTGGTTGTGTCATCTGGGTCAGAGACATATGTGAGAAACCTTGGCCATGCCACCTTTGGTGACTTAGGACACATTATCAGTTCCTTCCAAGTGTGAGGACATAAAATGCTGATCTGTTGTGTGCACAGCTCCATGCTCTGCACAAACCTTTTGCTCTGTGTCCCTTTCTGGTCCCCTCTCAGCTCAGGACACTGACTCCAGATCCTTGGCTATGTTTTGGGGGGGAATTCCTTGTGTGTCTAGTTTATTGATAAAAAATTCTTCCAACTGGAATCTGCTTCCTGGGTATTTCAGAATGACAGTATGGGAAAAATTAATTATTGATTAGGTCCCTGTATTTGAATTGTTTGATTAAAAGAAACACCACAAACATATTTCTGACCAATATGTGCCATCTTTTTTTAATGCCTTAATTTGTCAATTTTTGTCTTTTAAAAAACTGAAGTAGAGAATTTCATAAAATTTTCATTTGTCTTGTATTAGAATTAACACACCTCATTTGTTTGATTGAGCTTTCCTCCTTTCTCCTCCGTGATTCCTTTTAACATCACTACCAATTTAATATTTCTAAAACATCTCATTCATTTCCTTAGCCACAGCAGAAAACCTTATCATGACTCTTGTCACCCACAGGTTAAAATTTAAACACATTCTTACTGTGGATTTCAAGGCCTCCACAGTTTGGATCTGATTTCAGTGCCTAGCCTTGTTTCCCATCAGTATTTCTTTTCAAAAACCATTCGCTCCTGTCATACTGGCTTGTAAATATTTTCCTTTAAGTATTTGCTTTGATTATGTTAGCATACAGTTCCCTACATTAGATAGGAATAGTGACAGTAATGGTAGAAATATTAGAAGTAGTGAAAATAATGGTGACACTCCAATGGAGTGTTTGAATCATGTGCCTTTTCCCACTCTTCTAAATATTCATATTTTTTCTTCTTTCTGTACCGTTCTTCACTTATCCTAATGTTAAAGCAGGATCCTCTCAGATCCCTTCTCTTCTGGATCACTGAGTAGAAATATGTTCTCTTAGCTACTATGATTCTTACTATTCAACCACTGGTCACACCTGTTGTGACTTCTGCATCTACCTTTTGTATGTTTAGAAAGTTCTTAACTTGTGGGAGTGACTGAAGTACATTCCTTTAATATGAATGGAATTTACTTCAAATCTTTGGTGAAATATGTGAATTATATGTAGAAAATTAAATTCTAGCACACTTGATACATACATGCACACAGAAAAATAGGAACAAACAAAAGGAACAAAATCGCTTATAAGCAAATGGTAAGTAGTGATTGCTAATCTGTCACTGAAGTCACTTGGAGGATTTCTTTCTTATGTTTCCTTCCCCTTGCTCCTCAGTGGTAAACCTCCATGTTTACAGATTGTCCTGACTAATCACGGTAAAATGAGTGCTGCAAACTTAATTGTATTAATATAGTTTCAATTACAAAAAGTCTCAACATAGCATTTAATTATGTAATCTTAATTTACAAGAGGCAGAATCTGTGTTGATGACTTGTGTTTGCAAGTTTTTGTTTCTAAATTTTGGAGGAGATACATATATTGTGCTTTTTTGATATGTTCTGGCATGGTTCTGCAAACATTATACTAATTGATAATAGTAAGGTCAATGATGATAAAATGAGAATAGAAACAAAAAGCCTTTAATCTAGTAGACAATTTGATAATTTACATTTAAATTGCAATGAAATGAAGAGAAATTTACTGCCCTCTAATTTTAATTGTTTGGCTTTTATTTTCTCTGAAAAGAGGCTATCTAATTTTTTTGAGGGCAGCTGGGGGTTTCTTGGAATGCCATGGAGTAGTACCTGGCACGGAGTGTAATATGGACCTCCTGGAGGACTGGCTGCAGCAGCAAGATACCCTCTCCCTCAGGCTGCAGATACACCTGTTCACCATCAATTTGGGAGAAATGTGGATTTCATCTTGAGATTCAACCTACTTTTGGTTTATGGGAAATTCCCAAATGGAGCAATTAAAATAAGTGTTGCCTAATTATAATATGTTTATTTTTCTTGACCATCTTTGGCTTGTTTTTAATTGTTACAGAAATTTGATTGGCAATATTTGTGTATCACATGTGGTTTGTGGTATGTATGTGATACTTAGAGAGCTAGAAAGTATTTGGATATACATATGCAAAGATATTGATGAAATAAAATTCTGCAAAGTAACCAATCAAAAATGCCTTGCAAGAATATCATTTTCTGTGGTCAAAGAATAGTTAAATCAGGTTACCTGATAATGCCGATATTGTTCTGAATTTCACTACAATATCTGCATCCTGTCTTTATGCACCTGACAGCTCTTCAGAAGCAATGATTTCAGTGTGTGATGTTTTGCACCATGCTGGATTCACACTGTGCCTTTGTACTTCATCTCAAGGGGAGAGAAAAATCAGTGGGGTTTAGACAGAGGCTTGGTTTAACCCTGGAAAATGGTAGGAAGAGAGATAACAAAAATTTGTATGCAATTCTCCTTTGTTACAGTATTTTATAATTGTGTAGTTATTACTATTCTTCATTTAAGTCATTCCTGTAATGCATTTTATGCAGACTACTTTACTGATATCAAATGTTGGGGTGTTGGGATTCTGGAAGCTCTGCCTTGGTAGGGGGACATCAGGCTTTTGTTATTTTCTTCTCTTTTTTAGACTTCATGGTTAGTCTGATAGTAACTGATAAGCAGCCAATTCCCACCTTGTTGAACTAACTGCCACAGACTATAAATGCAAGATCAGTGGACCATCCCCATTCTCTCTCTCTCTCTCTCTCTCTCTCTCTCTCTCTCTCTCTCTATATATATATATATATATATACACCATTGCAACGATGTTAATCTCTCCTTTAGGAAAGATTTCAGTTTTCTTTGAATCCTCAAGAGATTTGTGTATTTTTTAAGGTCATTAAATAGACTTGCAATATGAAATCTAGTATGGGGAATGTTTATGTAGAAAAATTTCAGAAGTGGTCTAAAGGGAAAGAGGAATCACTTAACACATTAGTGTCCTAGAGGAGGGAGTCAGAGTGCCCTGGTGTGCTTTGGCATGAGGTTAAGGAAGGAGATGGCACACATACATCACATGCAACAGAGAAGGAGCTGGGCACAGAGCCACGTGTACACAATGAGTTATTTTTCCTTAGGTATGCAATGCTAAGCATGCTAATTTGGGTTATTTAAAGCTTTCTCTATCTTAAGTATCAAGTAAACTTGGAATAATTAAACAGGGAGGCTAGAGAAAATATGCTTCTTTCTTTCAAGAAAAATCTACAAAACTGAACCTTGTTTCTTACATTGGTCTGGTGCACATCTGGTCACTTAGTTCCTATCAAAATAAGAACGTGGATCTTAAAACTCAGGCAAAACATATCTGCCTCCCTTTATCCCTCGTATTTCTTCCCACAGTAAAATGCAAGTGGGTCCCTTCTCTCACTAGTGTGAAGGGGGAACAGGCCATGGTTAGCTCTACCCTGATGTCTTCCTTTTTCTCTTTACCTCCCAGTTGCCTACCTGCCCAAAGAGTGCATTTTTGTCTGCTTTCTCTTACCAAATGGCTAACATACAAATCTTACATTTACTGACTGCTAGCTGTATGACATTAGTGAAGTCTCCCAATCTTTTTTTTTGTGTGTGTGTGTGTGTGTGTCTCATTTTGGTGTTTGTTTCGTTGTTTCCTGCTGTGAAAATACATGAGTGGTAGATTGCTTCCTTGGATATTGTACGGAAGAACATTTACTTATTTGAAAATAATAGAGCATTTTGAAGGGGTAAACAGCATAAACATAGCACACACTACCCCTCACTTTCCAAGATGGAGAGTCAACACATCTGGGAATGGGTGTTTTGTTGGAGGGGTGACACAAAAAAACAGAGTGTTGTATACACTCTACCACAAAGGTGCTGGTACCTAACAAATGCTTCAGAAATATTCGTTAAAATAAGAAGTTCCTTAATGAAAGAAGAAATGAAATTTTGAACTCTCTTTAGAAGATTTTGCTAAGTACCCCTTCCCCTGTCCCATAAACACACACACACACACACACACACACATACACACACACACACTCATTCACACACATCTGCGTATCACTTATGAGGATTTTCTGTGACTCTCAACCTTCTGGAGCCGTTTCTATAATTACTGATGACACATACACTTTCTAAAGACAGCAGGGAAGTAGTGCCTTTCCACTCTTTAGAAGCAGGAAGAATACACATACTTTGCACTATTTAAAAAAGCATAATTATACACTTTTATAGTTTAAATCTAAAGTGTTTCCCCAGATTCTCATGTGTGTGAAAGGTAACTGGATCATGGAGGTGCTGTACTACTCATCAGTGGATTAATCCATCCACAAGTTCAGAAATGATATGCTGGTGGAGGTAGGGCCTGGATGGATGCTCGGGTCACTGTGGGTGTGATCTGGAAGGGTGCACCCTCCTGGGCTCCTCCCTTTTCTCTGCTTTCCGGCTTCCATGGGCTAAGCACCTGTTCCTTTGCCATGCCCCCCACCTATCCTGTTTCTGCCTTGGAGCCTGTGGATCAGGGATGGAACTTCTGAAACTGTGAGTCAAAATAAACCTCTCCATAAATGGTGGATGTCAAGCATTACATTTCAGTGACAGTAAAGTGACTAAGACACACACTACTAGCATTTTTTGAATTGTATTTAACACTAGCACTTGCTTCATAATCCCCCTACAGCATGTTTAATAGGTGGTAATGTCTGGCACAATCACTATTGAGTCATCAGGCTCTGAAGGGACTATGAAATTTGGGGAAAGAAAAAGGTGGATCCAGCCTTTCATTTTCCACCTCTGTCATAATCATGGCTTTTAAAAAGATACAAACTCAAAATTTGTTGCCTTGTATTTTATATTCACCAAGATGGCACATAATGGCTAGCTAGCTACATGTAAATGTATACTGCTAGGATATTTTTTCCCTAAAATAATTATTAGCATGCAGCACATCTACCATTTAGCTTCATGTTGGAGAAACCTGAATAATGGCTTTAAAAAGTTTCTAGTTACTCATCATTAAATATTTTTGGTCACACTGCTTTTTAATTCAAGTTTGAAAATACAGAGAATGACAGGTTTCCTGCTTATGTGTGATATAAAGCAAAGAAACAGCCTTTATGTAGTTGAGGAACAAGAAGGATTTAAGAGAGTTAAAGTGAAGGTGATATAGACAGAAAGTCCAGAGACTAGGTTAAAAAAAAGTCCAGGTTATTTATATCTTGCTTATAATTAGATCATATAGTGTAATAACTGTGAAAAGTAATGCTCAGATTTGTAAAATAGAGAAAATAAATAACATTTATTCACCCTATTCCTCTTAGATGAAAAGGTAGTGCTATATATTCTTTTTTTTGTGCCCAGAGATAAACATAGCACATGGAACCATAATTACCTCCACTTTTGGTGAGCTCATCCAGCTCCAGGTTCTCTGGTAGGTGCCTGCCAAACTATTTCAATCCTCATGCCAGCTTAGTGGAATCAATAATATGTTGGCCCTCTTCTTTTTTAAATGGGAAAAGAACATTCAATAAATAAATCTTAAGAAATTATCTCATCAATAGAAATACATTTTTTATTTTTCCAGTACTGGGGATGAAACCTAGGATCTTGTGCAAGCTAGACAAGAACTCTACTACCAAGATACATCCCCAGGTCTTTGTTAAATTTTATTCCTCTGAGACAAGGTCTTGCTAAGTTGCTCAGGCTGGCCTCCACCTTCTAATCCTCCTGGATCAGCCTCCTGTGTAGCTACTATCACTACACCTGGTGGAATTAAAATTTATTAAACATTTTACTGCACTAGACTTATGGCATTTGTGAAGTAAATTTCACAAGGATTTTGGAAATCAATTCCCAATAAAGTGCCAAGTACTATGGTTTTGAGAATGAAACATTCATCTTAGATAGGTTTGGTTCAACCCCTCTGT
Organism: Heterocephalus glaber; assembly: GCF_053883595.1. Classification (NCBI taxonomy): domain Eukaryota; kingdom Metazoa; phylum Chordata; class Mammalia; order Rodentia; family Bathyergidae; genus Heterocephalus; species Heterocephalus glaber. Next base: position 10,347,773 of record NW_028258142.1, on the reverse strand, counting down.
GCCCCATTCAGGTCCACACACCCATATATTCTACACACAGGGCTGTGCGTAGGTAGGTAATGTGACAGGCTAGAAAACAAGATCCTTCTGGGGGCTTGTGGATAGATGAAACTATGATATTTAATTAAGAAGGACAATGTACCATCTATTTCAATATTTATCTTCATTTATTTGAGTAATGTACTATATACAGGTTAGTATCTGGCATTTTATCTTAGCATTATATGCTACGATTATTATGCCATTAGATGAATTAAATTCTTTCCATCATAAGGAAAAAATTAGAACATCTTTAGAACATCGAGCATTTTATTCTGTTAAGAAATTGTTAATTTTTAGGTGTCAAGTTGATATTGCAATAATGTTCTGAAAGTCCTTATCTTGGAAGTATGCATATTGAATAATTGATGGATTCAGTGATGTGAGGTTAGAATTTTGCTTCAAAATGTGTTTGAGAGGGGGTCATCGATGAGTACAGAGAACAGTGTTTGCAATGTGTTGATCTTTGAAGTTAGATGCTGATAATTTTGGAATTCATGATACATTCTCTGTATATTGAAGGGATTCACACATTTCCTTGATAAAAAGGTTTAAAACTATAAGTTTAATTTCTATTTGCTTCACAGTTTTTGGATATTCATAATATGGATATATTTTATTTAATCATTTATAATTTTAGGACATTTTAGAGTTTAGATAACATTTATTTGCCCATAAAATTCTATCCACATTTAAATGTTTTTTCTTGGAAGTGATTTTGTGGTGTGATATTACTATACAGATGAATATCGTTATTGAAAAGTATGTAACAACTTTTACCCAGGTGTGCTGGATATATTTGCCAAGCTTATGAAAGTGTCAGAGCCATCTCATACTAGTAGCATTGTTCATAGTCATTTATAAATACGTCTTGAAGTGATATATTATTTTCCAAAAATATTAAATGAATATGAACTTTTTGAAATTTCTTGTATTTCAAACTACAAGAAACTACCATTGAAAAAGTAAAAGGAAACTACCACTGAAAGGTGGATGTTTCATAACAATCTTCAGCCAAAATACTAAAATATTCTCTACTCTTCAATTATAATGATAGCTGGAGGCATTATGGAACTTCATTTTATAACTTTTTTTAGTATAGATGTGAAAATTTCACATCTATTATTTAGTACTGCAATGTCAAATAAAGTTAGAGGGAAGTTTCAGAAAAAAGATAAATTTGAAAAAGAGCATAGTCACCGAGAAGGAAGGTGTCACAGGAAGATGCCTCAAGTTGCAGCAGGTGCAAAGTAAATCAGGGAGAATCACCCCATGTTTCTGGGTGGGGCTTCCCATGTACATCCTCACTATGCATGATTGGCTTAGATTGAAATGTACCCCTGAAGCCTCATGTGTTTGGAGGTGGAGCTTTGGAATGTGACTGGATCATGGGCTCCCTGTGTTCACTAGAGATGGATTCATTGGCCCACTGATGAGTTCGTGGCTGATTGTGCTGTCAGGATGTGGAGCCTGGTCAGAAGAGCTGGGTCCCTGGAGCATAACCTAGTGTATCTCCCTCCCCAGGTCTTCCCTTTGCTCTTTGCTTCCCTGCTGCCATAAAGTGAGTAGCTTTCCTCTGTGGCAGGCCCTGCTACCAAGCTGTTTCTGCATTTGAGCCTGCCTATCAAAGACTGAAACTTCTCAAATGGTGCAATAAAATCAACCTCTCCTCTTCTAAGTGATGAGTGTTGGGTACTGTGTTTCAGCGATAAGAAAATGACGGAGACAATGCCCAGAAGATTTCATTTGAAACCCGAAGATAGAGAAGCTAGGCCTTGGACATAGAAGATTCTCCAGAAAGTGGCTGTAACCACCTAAGTTCACCACAGAGCTGTGGCCCTCACCTCCTATCTCATCCCCTTCGGAGGAGTCTGGCTCCTCTGGGGTGTTCCTGGTCCCCCGCTGTGGAAGATATTGACCCTGTTCTAGAAATACTATTTCCTCCTATTTTAAAAAAGAGTTATAAATTATAAAGGTAATATATGCTCTGGGCTAATTAAAACAGTTTACACATAGATTTATACATTATTCTTTCTTACTACTAGAGCATAAACATTATTTTGTCCTGATAATGATTGTCAATGCCAGTATTATGACTGCAGGAGGTACATGCACCTCCTAGAAGTGTATCACCACTGATTTCATGTTCTGTTTGTCATCTAGTTAGAACTTCTCAGTGCCTACGAGCGAGCTGCCTGAGTCCACCCTCTCCCCTGGGGCTCCCTCCTACAGTCAGTCTAAGCATCATGAGTTTCTATTTTTTCCCCCTTAATACCTTAAGAATTGTGCAAAATGACACTCTGTTGGGTAGAGTCTGGCTCCCCAAATGTGATGGAAGTCACAATCTGGAACATCAAGTGATGAATTAACACCCTGTGGAAAAAAAGAAGGTGTAAGAACTGGGCAAACTCATTCCCTGTTTTTGATGGAAGGGACTTTGAGATGTCTCCATGGCCATGTGGGCGCATGCATCAGAATACCCCACTTGAGATAAGGGTATGGGAGAAGGGGGTTGGCAGGTGCATAATCTGAAGGACAGGACAGCAGGCTGGAGAACAAGGGAAGAGTTGCAATTGAGTCCAAGAGCCATCTGTTGGCAGAATTTCTTCTTTTCAGGGAAGGTCAGTCTTTTTAAAATTAAGGCCTTCAAGCAATTGGATGAGGCCCACCTACTTGCGATGGGTAATATAATTTGCTCCAAGTCTACCCAATTTAAATGTTAATTCAATCTAAAAGTATCTCCACAGAAACATCTAGGATAATATTTAACAAATATCGGGTATAGTGATTTACAAGTTGACTTACAGAATTAACAGCGGTGGTCAACCACTGAATAAGTAATTCAGTGAACCAAATTGTAATATATTCCAAGGATGATGTCATTACTCTTATGCTATTCATTGTGATGAATTTTATAAGAAAACATTTTTCTCAACTCCTACTTTTTTCATATGTGGCTTAAAAATCTGTGGAAACAATCTAAATTTGTCTCAAGCCTTGGAAATCACAGTAAAGCTGATGATAGCTTTACAGCTGAATAAAATTCTTTGATGTAATGAATTAATTTAGGAAAAAAACTAGCTAGAGCACAGGCTAATGAAATGCAGTGATGCTGGCTTTGTGATAGTGATTTCAAGTGGAAAGTCAAAGGAAGGGAACAAGTTCTTTCTAGACTGTATTAGATTATTCATAACCGAATATTAGCTTTGAAAACCCAGTGTAATGATGCAGGGTGAGTCCACTGTTAATAAAGCAGTTAATAAAGAACTATTGTTGAATAGTAGTTAATTTCAAATTGTAGTATGAAGATTCTGAATGATAAACAGAATTTGCTTGTTTTCCATAATAACATCATTTGAAAGTCCATCAGAATTTTAAAAAATTCAGATTATGACTAGAAATTAAAAAGGCAAAGCTACTTTTCCATGTTAGAAATTTCTTCTGATTATGCTTTCATTCACTATGCTAGGGAGGGAAAGAAGTTAAAAAGCAAGCTTACTCAATTTTAGAGTTGACTTGATAAATATATTTTATTACAGTAAATTATAAATCAAAAGAGAGTTTCAAAAGAAAAATATTCAGATTTATTTGTCCCTAAGTAGGATAATAGTTAAGCCAATAGTGCTTGTAACCTCTGTACTCTGCTAGGGTCTTAGAAGAAAAGTGTCAATGTGATTAGCACATCCTTTCCTGGCCACTTTCAACCTCAATGAGAATCTGATTCTGCATGTTCTAGACAGTCAAGAAGGTCAGGAACTATTTAATAAGACTGTGTCCTTGCCACATGTATGGTCAATATAACCCTTTCCCCTTTAGCAGAATGCACTAAGATGTATCCTCCTAGTCCTAGTGTTGCTTCCAGTTGGTGAAACCATGTGGGCATAGTTCTTCCCATTCTGGGAGGAGCCAGGGACATGGATTCCTCTGGAATTAATGTCAGCCCTAAGCTATGAGGACTCCTAATGTGGCTGGGACAATGGCGCCACTCCGAAATCTTTCCTTTTGGTCCATCTAGCCAAAAAGCTTCTTTTTTTTGGTAAACATTTGATATTAAAAGGGAAACATATTTAATTTGGTAAACCATGAAATTTGGCTCAGGAGACCTGGAATAGCCTGCTTATAAATTATTGATATTTGCTCACAGAAAACACACTGCAATCTTGTCAAAAGGAAGTATGCTTACCCAGATTTATGACCTGAAGTTGCTCTGGCTTCAGAACACCAGGGAAAAGTATAAAATGCTTCAAACATCCAAAAATGACAATTTTCAAAAGAGCTTAGCATATTTGGCAAACACATTGGAGCTTCAAACAGGCTGAACCTGAAAATGACAGGAAAAAGCCCCATGGTATCAGTATATAAGCTCCAGCCACAGACAACAAAATTGTGGCACCAAATGCTTCATTTTTTAATGAAGACCTCTAAGGGCACCTGGTTTCACAGTGACTGGAAGGAAGGAAAGCACACCTCATATGAGAAGGACAAGTCCAGAGACAGTGTCCACGGCCACTTATGCCCTAACCAAGGGGAAAGCTCATACAAAACTCTCCTCAGTGTTGTTCAATTTTCATCAAATATACCAGAGACTTTTGATTTTTAAGAGTTAATTTCTGCTCAATTTGGCATAGCTAAAGTCTAGAAAATATGCTTTAGTATTTAATTATTAGGTAAAATTATGTTACCTTGCTGGCTTTGGGTATTATCTTTGCTTTGTCTGCATTGATGGCTATGAAAATAAAGCAATATAAATGGTCTTTCCTTATTGAATGTGAGCCATATTTTCTCTTTTTATTTGTGATGCATAGAATAGAAAAATTGCAACCAGCAAATTCTAAGACTATATGTGCATTATAATTTAATTATGCATGTCTGAGTATGTAAATACGTACACATACACATATAAACACAATTCTTAAGCTAATACTTTGTATTATTTTTAGTCACGAAATGTAATTTGTTTGTGAAATTGCAATTAACATTGTCTAAAAGGTCATGGGTTAGAAGTTGATAATCTTGATTTTAAACTCTAGGGTATCAGTCAGGCTTCAAATATAATAAGCACTCTTCTATCATGCCTTCTTCCCACCATAACCAAAGTGAAATATGAACACATGATAGCTTGTCTCATTCTTTTCTTTGCATACTCTGTGGCTTTTCTCTTGATATACCCTCCATTTTCACATTTCTTTCTTTTTTATTTTGGTACCAGGGATCGAACTTGGGATCTTGTGCTTTCGAGGCAGGCAGCGGACACACTGAGCTAAATCCCCAGCCCCCATTTTCACATTTCTAATCGGAGAATTCTCTTTATCCTTAACTCTAAATTCAAATGGTACCTCTTCTAAGATGGCTTCCATGATTCATTATTTTCTTCACCTATGTTAACACAACTTTGTGTACATTATTTCCTATGGTTTGGGCAAGGTTTAAGTGTGCCTCCCTAAATTTCTGTTTTTCTTTTTTTTTTGCTTAAATTCTTTTATTGGTACATTTTAGGTATACAATATGTTTACATTTATCATTGGGTGCTTGTACCTGTACATGGTGTATCTTGGTTCTTATTTTTCCCCATTACCTGTGCATCCTTCACCCCTCCACCCTTCCCTATTTACATAGACTTCGTTTCCATTTTTTTCTTTTCTCATAATTTTTCCGTTCCCTTATTTCCTTTCCCCATCTCCTCCCAATACCCCTACACCTTTGGACCTTTTCCTATTTCAAAGTATCAATTATTAGTTATTAATCCTTTTAATCCTTATTTACATTCTCAGTTTCTCACACTAGAGAAACTATTTGGTATTTACACATGTGTGTCCTATTTATTTCACTTAAGATTATGGCCTCAATATGTATCCATTTAGCTATAAATGACTCTAGTTTCTCAATCTTTATGGCTGAGTAGTACTTCATTTTATAAAAAAAATCACATCTTCTTTATCCAGTTTCCAGTTGATGGGCACTTGGGCTGTTTCCAAGCTTTAGCAATTACAAACTGTGGCGCTATAAACATGGATGCACATATATCTTTGTGGTACGATACTTTTAATTCTTTTGGGAAAATACCCAGCAGGGGAATAGCTGGGTCAAATAGGATCTCCAGCTCTAGTCCTTTGAGGTATCTCCACACTGATTTCCATAGTGGTCGCACCAGCCTGCACTCCCACCAACAATGGAGAAGGGTTCCTTTCTCTCCACACCCCCTCCAGCATTTGTTATTGGTTGATTTCTTAATAGCAGCCACTCTTTCTGGGGTGAGGTAGAATCTCAGTGTTGTTTTCATATGCATCTCTCGAATGACCAGTGATGTTGAACATTTTTTCATATGTTTATTTGCTGCTTTTACTTCTTTGAGAAATGTCTGTTCATTTCAGATGCCCATTTTTGAATTGGGTCTTTGAATGTGGGGGGTCTGTTTTTTTTCAGTTCTTTATATATTCTAGATAGTAGCCCTTTGTCTGAGTTATAGCTGCTAAAATTTTTTTCCCACATTGTAGGTTGTCTGTTAGCTCTGTTGGTGGTTTCTCTTGCAGTGGAGAAGCTTTTTAATAAGATGAGATCCCAGTTGTTGATTCTTTCTGCTAGTTCCTGTGCTATTGAGGTTTTGTTCATAAAATCTTTTCTTATGCCAATTTCTTCAAGAGTTCTACCTAATTTATCTTTCAGCAAGTTTAGTGTTTCCTTCTTAATATTTAGATCTTTAATCCACTTAGATCTTAGTTTAGTGCATGGTGATAGATATGGGTCTAGTTTTAATCTCTGGCAGGTTGAAATCCAGTTTTTCCAACACCACTTATTAAATAGGCTATCTTTCCTCCAATGAGGGTGGTTGGATCCTTTGTCAAAGATGAGGTGGCTGAGTATGTCTGAAGTTGTTTCTGCATCTTCTCATCTATTCCACTGATCTTTGGGTCTGTTTCTTTGCCAGTACCGTGCTATTTTGATCACAGTAGCTTTGTAGTACAGCTTCAAGTCGCCTCCCTAAGTTTCATGTGTTGAAAGCTTGGTTCCTAAAGTGGCAGTGTGAAGAGGTGGCACAACCTTTAAGAAGTAGGCCCAATGGAAAAATGGTTAGGTCACCAGAAGCACTGTCCTCAGAAGAGATTAAGATTGTGTGAGTCAGTGTCCATAAGAGTAGATTGTTATAAAAGAGTCAGAGTAAGTCAAGTCCTTGAATCCTTTTTCTGGCTTCCCATCTTACTACATGATCTCTTCCTCTCACACAGTCTGCAACCATGATGCCCTCTGCCATCTTGTGATACAACAGAGGGCCTTCACAGTAGCCAAGCAGAAGCCAGCACCGTGCTCTTGGGCCTCTGAAACTTTGAGCTAAAGAAATCTCTTCTTTGCACAGTATTCACTCTGAATTATTTTGTCATGTCAATGAAAACTGGATTAATGCATCTCTGTTAAGAGTACTTGGATTATTATCAAGGTTTTAAGAATACACAAAAATTTTAAAAATATGTTCTTATGAAAGTTGAAGTATAGATAAAGGTAAAGTGTTACCTTCCATTCCTTCTTTTCACTCCTCAGATTAAACCACTATTCCTGATATATAGGTAATATTAGTCTCTCTCTCTCTCTCATATTTGGATTTGGTGTACATTACAAATTAAATAATAGTGCATGTATTGTTCTGCAAATTAATGATGTCTTTGCATATGTATCTTGTCTATTTATTTGTAGGAGAGTTCCAAGCATACTGTCAAACAGTGAAGTCCCTTAGTTCAAAAATGATCTGTATTTTTGACAAATATGCATTCATATGTTTCCATATTGGTGTGTCTTTGTCCTTTTCCTTGTGGCTGGAACAAAATTTCTGACCCCTACAACTTACAGGAGGATAAGTTTATTTGGGCTTACAGGTTTTAGGGATTTCAGTCCTACTCAGCTGACTCCGAGGCAGGGGGGCATAATGGATCAGGCCTGCCATGGAGTAAAGCTGCACATGTCATGGCCAGAGAAGCAGAGAGAGCAGGGAGGAGCCAGGGAGGGAGATAAGCCTTTCCAGGTCAGGTCCACAGGCACCCACCTCTTTCCACCACTAAGTCAGCTGTTGTACCCCCATGGCCCAGTCACCTTCAACAAGCTCCTACCTCTCAGAGCTTGAGGCTAGAGGGGAACAACCAGATGTAAACCATACATGAGCAGGTTCATCCAGGCACACTTCCTCATCTCTTCTCTTGTACCTCTTTATCCTCCAACAGTGCCTCAACACAGTCAATATTTTAATATCTGGCCATTGCATAAATCAACATCAAGTATTATGTACCCATGTTGTTCTTTCATGACTATAGAAAGACTTTTAATAGGATGAAAACAAACTTAGAATGAAGAATAAGTAACAAGGTATTTAATGTCCTTAATCTTGGACAAATGATACATTTGTACTACAATTTATATAGATACTTCCCTCACATGTTAGAATAGAAAGGAATTTCCACAGTAATATATCCACCAAAATTAATACACAGTGACAATTTTATTCATTCCCTCAAACTAGCTTCCTAATTAAAGAGATTGATCACAGTGATCAATCCATTTAATATGTGTTTTACTTAAGATGAAGAAATTAAGAGAAGTTATATTTTTCTTAACAATTGTTGGATAATTGAAAGAGGTTAGTGGAAGTTACTGAAGCCAATCAGAAACAGCTTGGTGTCATATATTTTTTATCTTAAAAAGCATATTGCTCATTATGGTCTAAAAATTAGCTCAAGTTATCTTGGGGCAGATAGTTGCAGACAATTGAGCATAAATATTAACCAGTCTAGTATTATATAAATGACAGTCTCCTTTCAAGTGGTAGAAGTGCCTCTGGCAAAGAGAAAAAATGCCTGGGTGGCAAATTTTCCTCAGGTATGTGTCTTCAGTACATTAAATGGCAAAGGAAAAGCAAACTCTCAGTCACTGGTCTCCCTTGCCCCCAGTACTGTAGACTGAATTCAAGGCCTTGGCACCAAGCTACATCCCCAGCCCCACCTTCTCTCTCTCTCTCTCTCTCTCTCTCTCTCTCTCTATTTTGAGACAGAGTCTCACTAAGTTCCTAGGTTACCCAGGCTGAGTTTGAATTTACTATCCTCCTGCTTTAACATCTCAGAGTGCTGAGATCACAGGCACATGCCACCGTGCCCGGCTCAATAACTAGTCTTGTTCATTTTGTTTAATAGATTTTGTGGATACCCAAGTCTCATGGCTTTTCAGCTGTTTCAAATCTAATGCAAACAAAATAGATAAAAGTCTGATTTTTCTTACTAGGTCTACATTTCAGACTAGTTGAAATCAACACAGCTCTTCACATATCGCCAGGGGTGTGAATTCTCCCCCGACTTGTGATTTGAAATCAGAAAACATGAATTAATTTAAATTAAATTAAATCCCAATTCTGCCACTTACCAGCTGTATGAATTTTGCCCATTTATTTACCTGTTTTGCACCTCCATTTTTCTCATCTGTAAAATTGTAATAATAATTCCTGCAATTCTATAATGCATTATATTAATAAGTAAAACATAACTTGGACTTTTTGTCATGTTCAGTATCAACTGTGTTTTCTCTTCGCTCCTTTCTCAGACCTGTTTCATGGGAGAACCTCTTGGTGTTCTGGTGTGGGGATGTCCTGGGCTTTTCCCGCTTCCTTACACCTCTAGATCCCCCCATGCTCTTCCCTTCCCTACCTTGTTCTGCCCCTTGATTATAACTTTTCTTGGCTGCATCAAGGGCTACTATTGGCCTCTGGCTCTGGTCAGGTTTGGCCAGAGGGAGGCCTGGCAGGAGGTGCCTCAAGAGAGCCAGGTCAGAGGAGTCCTTTCCCGGGCAGTGGGGCCCAGCACCTGGACTCCTGGCTACAGTTCTCCCTCCTGGGTCCTTTCCTCCCTCATTCTGGTGACGAGCTCCCCCTTGCTTCACCAACACATGTGGATGTTCACTGCTTTGTAAATACTGCCTTTGGAAAACTCTCCTGTATTACCTGAGACTGTGCTGTGTCTTCCTCCATGATCCTTGATCTGTCTGTGTTAAAGGGTTGTGCACACTGAAGGGTCATCTAAACAGGCATCATTGCTACAGGGAATGTATGTAGTAGCTGGTTCAAATACTTACATTCAGCACAAACCTTAAACACCTAGAACTGAAGAAAAACCTGTTTCTAGTAAGGCAAAAAAAAAAAAAAGCATAATAAAGGACGGACAGAAGAAAACAAGGAGACAGATCTTTTGCCAACTGGAAGAGCCCCAGGAGACAGGGGGAGGGAAAAGGGAAGTAAGAATTAAGATGCACCATGTATGGGAATCTAATAACCTCAATGAATGTAAACATTACAAATAAACATGAGCTGAGAATAATAACAAGAATGAATGTGGGGAAAGGAGTTTAGAGGCGGGGCAAGTGAGGTGAGTGGGAAGAAGGGAACTAAAGAAAGAAATAAGCTGTGTCATGTACATGTACTTTCTTCCTAGGATGATTGTAAACTGCATGTACTGCAAACATGTACTAATAAAATTAAAAATTTGTCTTTGGAAATCCTAATGAAATCTGTGAGATTTACTTATTTCTGAAAAGGTTTTTAGAAATTTAATGATAACTCTCCATAACATTTCTTGAGCAAAGGGTGGGTTATTAAAAGTAAAAACAACATGAAACTAGAAGTGGAACAAAAATTGAAGTGCTCTGATAATTTTGGTATGTCCCTACCAAGATGGACAGAGATTTATCTGATTCAACTAAATCAATTTGATTCTTTCAAGACAGTAATTTTAAGAGCAAATGGATGATATAAGAACTTATATTTATTAACAAATATCCTTTAGAATATTGCATTTATTATTGTGTCTTCTAGCAATTTTGGTCATGTGAATTAAATTCATTATGAATACCCCAAGTATGAGAACATTTTTGATTGTTTAATCCCAAACTTGCCCCATCTACAGCTGATTTAAAATGTATTAATTAGAGGAGTTACAAGTTTAAGTTACAAGTTTAATCACAACTCATCTATATTTGGTTACATGACACATCTGTTAAGCATTTCCAGAATATATTTTCTTTTTGTGAAGATTAAAGTGATAGAGTGCCATATGTATACCTATAAGTGTGATATTAAAAAGTTATCACCATTGGGTTGAAGATGTAGCTCAGTGGCACTGCACCTGGCTGGCAAGCCTAAGGTCCTAAATTCAATCCCTGGTACCAAAAAAAAAAAAATCACTGTTAGCCCACACATCCACTTAGTCATAGAGTAGAAGCTGATCTTATTGATGGTAGGAATGAAGGGAACAGTTTTTTTTTTCCTGGAAACCAGTGAAGGTTATGCCTTACTTACCTTCTGACCTTGGGCAAGTGGCTAAAACTTTCAGGTCTGTTTTCTCATCTGCAAAGTGCTGAAACCCTAGGCAGTCCTGGGGCCTTCCCAGGGTCACTCTAGGGTGTAACTGATGTGATGCTTTAGGAGGTATTTAATGTTAACCTTACTAAGGGTGACCAAAGTGCTGTGTTGTCTTCTTTCAAAAATTTTCTTTTAAACTGAAGCACAATATTTTTCATATGTAACAGGATAAATGAAGAATAAGTAAGTGAAAAACATTTCAGTTTATCTAGTTTGTGCAGCGTTTTCCTCAATATGAGGACTAGGTCTTACTGATGCATGGAAATGTACAAATAAAAATGATTTTATTTTTATTTGGACAAGGCAGTTCTTCTGTGGATTTAATTGTAACAAAACACCAATACTGTCAGGTTAATAAACTGTGATTTTCACCCTTTTGGCACAGTTGAATAGATTTTTTACCTTCCTTTCCTAATGTAGTTGATTGGTGACAGTAGACAGGATATCTAAATTTGTAGACTCTATATTTTGTAAGAACTTTTAACTATATCTGAAACATTCTCTTTTAATGGTTTTTAAAGCATTTGTAGGCACAGAAAATTGCAGAGTTTGAAGGAGACCCTCATCATTTGTAGATAAGCACACAGACCTGAGAGATGAAGTGGCTTCTCCGATACAATAAACCCACCGGCAGAGGCAACACCAGGACTGAGGCCTCCCAGAGTTCAGATCAGTGCTCTGCAGTCTTCTCGGACACCACTCTTCATTCATTCACTTATTTTGTGAGCCAAGAAGTTATTCCATTCAATTGCTTCCAGTAAAAAAAAAACAAACAAAAACCCCCAGGTGCTTACAAGCACCTCATTCCAGGAGAGGAGACGTAGGTAGTAGGTTTAAATATATTCACTGGAGTAAGAAATCACCAACTTGTACTACTTTTTTCATACAAGTTTGTTTTCTCTATTCTGAGATTTTTCTAGTAGGGACAAGCTACAGTATTTGACATTCTAGCACAATAATCACAATTAATCCAGCCTCTCTTATGCATGTAACTGAAAAACACCAGGGTCTACCTTTTCTTATTATTGGTTTTCCAGAATTAGTTCTATGATTGATGTGTGGCGGTTCTTTATTATTTTGGAGAAATTTTAAGGCCTACCTTATTAGTTGAGTAATTCCATACTTTCATCTTCTGTATCTCAAGGAAACTTGAGTTGTATGAGCAAGATAACAAGCAGGGCCTATCACATGAGGAGGGCGAAGTTCAGGGAGCTGAAATGAAAAAATTGTTTTTTCTTCAAGTCCCACTTCTCTTAAAGTGAGAAATGTATTTGGAATGGACTGGCATTTTTGCCATTTTACCCATGAAGCTAGGGCTCATGTTTTTGCTGTTTGATTCATGTTATACAACCAGTTCTTAGAGCAGCTCCTCAACAAATGTTTTTTGCATGAACAAAACCTATCCTTCATATGCGTCAAATTAGTGATGTTTTACTATTATTCTAGAGACTTTGCCATTTTCAAAGTGTTATTGGCAATTATTCCAACATCATTCAATATTATAGTTCATTTTTCACTTAAGTATTTTGTCATAATTACCTTCTATCACTTCTGTTAGACTTTTTTCTTACATACTTTCTCAAACATATGATATAATCTCTAAGACAAAAAATTTAAAATTTTCAAAGGTTTAGTAATTATCTTTCAGAAATATATATATATACATTTCAAATTAGTGGTATTTTGAAGCGACAAGATTGTAAGTCAAACAAATTTGAGTAAGAATATTTTTTAAACTGTAGCAAATGTTTCATTACACATAATGAATTCTCTCCATAACATCTCAAAAATTATTAAATACTACTTCATAACTCTAACACAGAGCAGAGTAGGCAGTCACAGTAGAACAGAGTTCGGGAAGTATTAAATTTGAAGCTCCTGCTCATATCACATGGCGACCAGGCAAAACTTAGATGCCATTTTTTCCATGCTATCCAATTAGGAGTCTCAGTGGAGACAAAAGTTTCTATTACATATTTTAAGTGCAGGAGATTGAGAGAGACAAAATCCAATAAAAATACATGAATCTTAATTCAGCTCAGTTAAAACAAATAAAAGAGCACACTTAAGTTAGTTTCACAGCATAGGAGAAAAGATAGGCATGAAGATTCAAAACTATGACACGGGCTGATAGCGTCAAAGTGTGATCCAAAAATACAGTGACTGTTTAAATTCTTAAAAGGTTTATAGTAAAAGACACATTGCCATTAATCCCCCTCAAAATATTCTTCCCTGCTTCGAACACACTTGTGCCATCCTTCTTGCCACTTTCTGAAGCAGTTCTGGAAGTCCTCTTTTGTGAGTGTCTTTAGTTGCTCTGTTGTGGCTACCTCAACTTGACTTGCTTAAAGATACCTTTCATACTCATTTTGACCTTGCAGAAGAATTAGAAATCACATAGCATCAGATCTGGTGAATAAGGTGGATGAGGACACACCATGATGTTTTGTGAGCCTGCCTTTCTGTTGGATAACTCTCATCAGCAGCGCTCACGATGCTTTTGATCAAACCTCATAAAGATACTCCTCTCCTGAGTCCACGTCTTCCTTGGTCTCTTTGGGCTCTACCTGGGTCCTGGAAAATAATGGAGCTGTGGGCTGCTGGGTGGTGATCTGGTCCGGGACCTTGAGGCTTGTGTCCGGTTCCAGGGGCTGCTGCAGTGTTGGCACATGAAGCTCACCTGCAGGGAGATTCTGGCTATTGGACCACTCACCTCTTGTGAGCCAGGTCCCCTCTGCAGTGAAGGCAGAGTAGGCTTGAGTCTGCCCTGACTGAAGCCTCCAGACCAGTTATCTCCCAGGCCTCAGCTTCTTCTGAGTTATCATTTTTAAAGGTTCTTTTGTTAGCTTTGTGTCGGGACATTTTTGTTGTTACTACAGCTTTGTTTCAAAATAAATTTTAAAAATTAAATAAAATTATGTTCGCAAACTAGTTGGCCTGGGACCATGCCCATAGCAGGCATTCATTTGACCTTCTTTATACTTGCAGCCATATAGCCACCCACTGTTACACCCACTGGTACGTATCCCTCTGTGACACTGAATAAATTCACTGGTGCAGGTTAGACAAATGCTCAGTTTTATACTCGAGTTGGAATGTGCTTCAGCATCATGGTTCTGCTCACTGTTAGTTATTGGCAATATTGAGAGATGGCTGACAGATAAAATTACATAGACTTAAGGTGTATAACTGAATGTTTTGACATATGCATACACTATGAAATGATTATCACAATCAATACAATCAACATATCCGTCATTTCAGATAATTAATGTTTTTTTTCTTGGTATGGTAAGAACCCATGAGGTCTACTCACTTAGGAAATTTAAAGCATTCAGTGCAGTATTGCTGACTATGGTCACCATGCTGTACATGCAATCTCCACAATTTACTCATCGGCAAGACTGTGAATTTATACGTTCAATCAGCATCTCCCCATCTTTCTCACCCCTTCTTCACCCTTTAACAGCCACTGTTCTACAAGTATGACTATGATATAGTCTACACATAAGTCAATTCATGTTGTATTTTTGTTTGTGTGTCTGAGTCATTTCATTTAGCATGATGTCTTCCACTTTTATTCATGTTGTTACAAATGACAGGATCCCTTTCATTGTACCTCCTCCTTCACTTCTTCCTGACCTCCACCTTTATTCAGCATCAAGGATAGAACTCAGGGTCTTGCACAGGCTGGCCAAGTGCTCTACCACTGAGCTGCATCACAAGCCCCCCAATTTTCTCCTTTTTAAAGGGTGAATAGTATTCCATTATATGTCTACATATACATATATGACTTTTTGTTTTGTATATAGTCATATTTTCTTTATCCATTAATTCACTAATGGACACAGATTGAATCTCTATCTTGGTTACTATGAAAAATGCTGCAGAGAATATGAGAGGGTAGACATCTCTTTGATACATGGATGTCTTTTCCTTTAGATATATACCCAGACGTGGGATTTCTGGGTGATATTGTACTTCTGTTTGACAGTTTTGAGGATTCTCCATAGTGTTTTCTATAATTGCTATATCAATTTACATTCCCACAAATAGTGTTCAAGGGCTCTCTTTTCTCCACATTTTCACCAACATTTTATATTTTTTGTCTCTTTTATAATTGCCATTTTAACAGATGTGATCTTTCATTGTTTGATTTGGATTTCTGTGATAATAATGTTAAGAACCTTTTTACACATCTGTTGGGTTTGTTTCCAATAATATGTATTTTATCTACACACTGGAAAACTACACAATCATGAGAATGAACCATGTGCAAATGCATGTAATAAAAATCTCATGAACACATTGTTGAGCAAAAGAAGCCAGATATGACAATACATAATGTTTAATTTCATTCACATAATGCTTCTAGAACTGGACAGTGGTTAGTTACAGCAAGGGAAGGTGTCACTGGGAGGGAGCCTGACAGGGTTGGAGACATGACTGCATGCAGGTGATCAGCTTGTGAAAATCACTGACATGACTGTATAGATGTTACACTTGCCTCTGGCTGGTCCTCAGCTGAGGCCAAGAAGTCTCCTGGTGCAGTTCCACAGCCAAAGCAGAAGAGCACCAGCCCTGACATAGCTCTCAAGCCTGGCTCTGAGAAATGGGTCTCCTTCCACTGCAGAGTTTAAGGTTCTCTGACCCCCACCGGTGCATTAAGGGCTGGAGACCTCCCTACTCTCCCTCAAAGCCTCTCATCCAGGAATCAACACTTCTCTCAGGGAGCATGGAAAAAGCACCATTTTGCATCAAGAGGCCAGGGCCCCAACAGTGAACACTCAGGCTGCTGGTAGTGGCCAGGTGGGGACTCATATGCAGCAAGGGTCCAGGCTGCCTGGGTCAGCATTCTCCCTCCCTCACTTCTTATCATTGCAATGGGAATGATGGTGCTTACCTCAAAGTTGTTATAGAGATTTAGATGAGTTACCACAGGTGAAACACTTAGAGAATAACACAAGTTAGGAGCTTCACAAACATGAGCTGTTGACTCAGCTTCATCCCTGAAATACTGTCCCTGAGGAAGATAGCCAAGCATTTCTAGGGAAAGAGCTTGGGGTTCACCCAAAGTCCCCACAGGCAAACCACGAACCGGCATTTTGGTACAACTTCTGTCAGGGACCAGCTGCCTGGGTTTGACCTCAACTTTGCAGACCTAAGGACCTTTGCAGTGACTGGCTCCAGATAACCCAAATATACAGAGCCTGAGTTAGACAACAGAGAGCCAGTTTACACAGTGAAAACAACCCTCAGCAGCTAGAATGTACACACTGGCACTTTCACCCCATACGCAGGCCTAACAAGAGGTTAAATCTTCATCAGAGACATGCTGGGTACACATAAAACAACTTATGCAACAAATCAAGACAGGCTCGCCAGGGCATCTTCCAAGGAGAGCTAGCACAGCTGGGACCTGTTGTGGTCAACAGGCTTTTCTGCTTTTCCCTGCACCCTGCCTCAAATTCATCAAGGTTTGCACCCCTGTGCTCTGATTCTCAATGGACAAGTGAAATCAGACAGCAATCCTGTTTCTTCAACTTCCAAGTGCAAGATAGGGGAGTGGGCCCAGAATCTCTGTACTCATAACCAACCATCCAGCCTACACAGGCTCACACTCCTTAAGGGAGTTTCCCTCAACATTTTTCCTATCCAAGGCCAAGTGTCCCTGGGAGTCACACTGGACCCCTTGCTTGTGGGCCCTGCAGACATGGGCTTGGGTGGTGATCTGCGGGCCTGTCTGCTCTCCCTAGAAGAGGGTGCCACTAGTGCTGGCAACCGCTGCTGACAGTGACTCCTCCTGAACACTGGCCACTGTGCCTTTCCCTGAGGCAGATCTCAGGCCCAGAGAACTTTATGTCAGTGCTTGTGGCCACACAGTGCAGCCCTGCTTCCAGAGCAGGCTGCCCCATTCCACAAATGGCTGACCAGATCTTCATCTCCAATTCCATCCTGGAGGATAAACTGCACAGCAGGTATGGGACCACTCTACAGCTGTCTCCCATGGTGTCCCCAACAGGGAAAGGCCTGCAGAGTGCAGGAAGGGAGAACCCTGTCCCTTTCACCTTCACCCGTCACTGCACAGACTTGAGCAGCACCTACAACAGCTGGCACTGTGTCCAGAGCGCTTCTCCCACTAGCTAGCTCCTCCCGTCTCTACATTAAGAGTCTAAGTAACTCCACTCTTTCTCTTCTCTCTGCTTTGTTTTACCACCAATTACTCAATCCCTTGGGGGATTCTTCTCTCCCTGAAATGATACATGGAGTGGAAAGGGCTACACAAGACTAAAAAATACATGCATTACCTGTTAACTGAGGCTGTGACACAGCAGCATAGGATGGGATGAGAATGTTCTGTGCACACACACTGGTGCCTGCCTGGAATGCGCCAGTAAGAGTGCCCTTCCAGCACCACCACCTCTGCCTCTGGTAGCTACCCAGAAATTTGCTACTCAACTTTGCTAATCTAACACCACAAACAACCAACAGATACAAACTAAGACTGTTTTTAAAACAAGTATTATAGATAATTTTAGAAAGCAACTGTCTTTGTAAGCCATGCTTTAAATAAGTAATGTGAAAAAGAATACACAATCGCTTTGCTTTTAAAGTTTCACAGTACTAAAAACTGGCAAGTTTCCTAAATGCTGACTTAATGTAAGGATAACAGTTCATGTAAATCATCAGTTTTGAAAAAGCTGTCAATTACACAACTGACTTTTTAAAAAAGTAATTGAGGCTGAACCCAGGGCCTCACACTAGACAAGTGTTCCACCACTGAGCTACATTCCCAGCCCTTTTTATTTATATTTTTATTTTTATTTTGGTACACTAAGTTGCCCAACCTGATGTCAAACTTGTGACCCTCCTGTCTCAGCTTCCCAAGTAGCTCTGATAACAGGTGCTTATCACCAAGGCTGGCCATAAATGCCAATCTTTATTATTTTTTAAATTTTTTATTTTTTGTACTGGGGATTGAACTTGAGTCTTTGCGCTTGCAAGGCAGGTGGCAGAACCACTGAGCTAAATACCTGGCCCCATAAATGCCAATCTTAATGGCAATTATAATAATGATTCTGAAATGGCGAATGAAAATCCAAAATGGTGATCAGACAATGGGTGCTACTGTGCAAAAATGCTGATGTAACAGAGGAATACGAAGCCCTTATTTCTGGGCTGACGTAGGTGTTCAGCATCAGTAACCTGGGCTTAACATCAGTCAGGACGAATCCAAAGTCCATATTCCTATTGCACTTACGTGTATCAATCTGAAAAAAATCCAGCAGGCTTGCGGGTGGGGGGCGTCATTAGATCTGGAGAAAAGCTACACCACAGCATCCCTATTCAATGAAGAGGGCAGGCATGGCACCTAGTAACAATCCTGTTTTTTTTTTTTTTGTATCGGGGCTTGAACTCGAGTCCTTGCGCTTGTGCAGCAGGTGGTGAAACCACCGAGCTAAATCCCTGCCCCCAGTAACAATCTTGATGGATGGGTGCACTGATTGCTGGGGCTGAAAATTCTTAGCAGAAAGCCAGAAAATTCCAAAACAACTCTATGCTGCCACCTCGGTGTCCTAAACAATTCTAGAACTGCGGCATGTGAGCAAACAGTCATATAGGAATACAACAAACAAGAAATTCTAGCTCAGTAACTTTTAGGAAAATCTAATATTGAGTTTTCAACTTAAAACTATAGCAATATATACAGAACATTTACATTCAAATGTACATAACATGATCCATTTAGCCCTAAAACTACTATGTGACGAAACTGTGGAAATGAGGCCACACACAAGCAAGACAGTGTGCTCTATCACCAGGTCCACAGCTGCAGGAAGTGGACACTGTAAACACACGCTTGACGAACTGGAATACTGTGGAAAGTCCAGCTGTTTTAACATGTCATCTGATATAATTTTTATGACCGAATACAGTAGAGGCAAATGAATTCTTAGGACATTTCTTAAAAAATAAACTTTGAAAAATGAAGGTCCCAACTCATCTTTATATATACACGCAAAGCTGATGTATCACAGACAACAAATGTTAGATACACTAGAGTTTCCAGCAGCAGCCTGGGCATTTAGAATTTAGGATTAAAATACACACAGAGCGCACTGTCCAGTCTGAGATGGACGTTCAAATCTGCATGGGATGGAGCTGCCCCAGTGCCTGCGAACTTACTGCTGCTTCTCAAAGGCAAAGACCAAGTAAATACTTGTAGCTTCCCATCCTGATTTGCTTAGGGTTCCCAGTGGTAACCTCACTTGACTATTCTTCGTGAATGCCGCTGTGTGCTTGTACTCACCTGCCTTCTCAGAATTAAGTTTAGAGTTCTCATTTGCAGGGTACGGCTCTAGGCCCTGCATTAGTTTTAACAGCATTTTATTTTCATTGTTCTTAATCTTTTCTTCAGAGAATTCCATAAATTTTTTTTGTAGGCAGGTTTCATCCTTTACTTCTTCAGCATTTCAGTTAGCAATGGAAAATAGACCAAGAATTCAGGGACATCCACAACACCTTCCAAGTTGAAGTCATATTTGCAGCCAAATAAAGGATAATCTCCTTTCTTCTGAAATTTCACAGTACATATTTCATTTCCAAATGATTCTGTTTCTGAAGCTTCAAGGTGTTTTATCAGTTCAAAGCTGTTGGGAGTGGTTCTGGTAAAGTAGCCTCTGGGGCTTTAGGAAGATCACAAAGGAGACATAACTTCATCTCACCCCTTCCTACACCCTTACCTGAGGAAATCTGTAAAGCTCCAGCAATGGTCCAATTTGCCCAGCTGTTGCCCATGATGTTCCTGTCAGTAATGCTACAGACTTGCTCTCTCTTCCACAGATGTAGTTAGGGATCTCATTCTGCCCCATGTGCAAAATGAGGACATTCTGCAGTGTATTCCCATGACTGTGCAGGGAGTTATGGGACTTATATCCTAGAGATATGTTGGGTAAAAGATGAGGATTCTTGCTTATCTCTTCAAGAGCAAAAATGAAAACAAGAACATTTTGGTAACTGTTGGGCATAAGCCTGCATAGAGAGCATAGAGATCCTTAGGGAAAAGACAATACTTGATTGTTCTCAAATCCAGTACAGCAGCACTTATGAAGTGAAGGCTTGTGATCCTCCCCCAAATTCATATACTAAAAGACTGAACCTTGAGAAAAAAAAAAGAAAAAAAAAGGAGCCTCCGGGGCTGAGTTTCTCACAGGCATTTCTGAGCATCATGTCAGCCTGCTCATAGGACTCAAAGGAATAATGACAGACAAATTGACAGCTGCGGATGTCAAAGCACATTTCTAGGTCATGAAATTTATCAACTAAAAGTTCCTTTGAAGAGTCAGGAGTTATAAATTCAGTATTAAAAAGATATTCATCATCACGATTTTTCATGTCCTCATACTGCTGCTGACACTGCTGGACAGAAATGTTGGCAATATCAGTACAAACCAGCTTGCTATTTCTTCCTTTTCTCCACTTCAGCAAATCACCTTATCACATCCCAGGTCCAAAGCAGTGATATCATGGGGTTTTTTTTTCTGTTGTACCTTTTCTAAAAATTCCCCAATAAGGACACTTTTAATCCAATTATTGAAGTTTCTTAGGTAAAAAATACGATTTTGACTATGCTTCTCCAAACCAACTTCCTGAAGCGCTGATGAAAAAAACCCACTGTAGTGGGCAGCCACTGCAGAGCTGTGTCCTTCTAGCTTTTTCTGCTTTTCAGGAACATCATCGAGTTCTAGTTTTCTCTTTTTCTGAGTGCTATCTTCTGTAGAAGGAACACCATCAGCTTCCATTTTTCTTTTCTTTGAAAAGCTGTCAGCATCACCTGAACCTTTTTCCTCTGGGACAATTTCAACACCAAGATTTCTTTTCTTCAATGGGGTATCGTCCCCATAACTTTCCTCGACAAGATCATCCTCAAACTTTTTTCTCTTTCTTGATATGTCCACTTGCTCACAGACAAGAGTCTTTTCAGAAAGTCCAGCCCCAGAAGCTGTTGAGGTTCCATTAATACTGAGTGAAGACTTTGTTTCACAATCTACTGATGCATTCACCTCTTTAAAAGACATCTTTTGATATTCTTCTGCTTTTGTAGAATTTTCCATTTCTGATTACTTTAATTGATGGTAAAATTCATAAACCAACACTTCACTAACCATCGCTGGAGGTAACAAAATAATAAGAGGTGCCAAATAGGAAGAAATGAATCAGAGAAAAGTAATAATAAGTTATTGGGAACACTTGCCACTGAATTATCAAATGTCTATTTCTCCTCTTCTGTCATTTATTTCCAACGAGGCTGCCATGACTGTTTACTGTTAGTTTTTTTGTATACCTTCATTCAAGAGATATCTATTCAGGTCTTCTGCCCATTTAAAAATCATGCTGTTATTATTATTATTTTGCAGTTGAGTTGTTTGAGTTGCTTATACATTTTAGATGCTATGTACATATTTGTAAATATTTCTTTCTCTTCTGTATGTTACCATTTCATTCTGTTGATTTTTTTCTTTTGCTGTGCAGAATTTTAGTCTGGTGTAATCCAGTTGTTTATTTTTTGCTTCTGTTGTCTATTATTTTAGTGCTGATCCCAAAATCATTTTCCAGACCAATGTCATGGAGCTTTCCTTCTATGTGTTTTGCTAGTTTTATGTGTCCAGGTCTTATCCATATATTTTTGTTTCTTTTTTTCCATGTTTGCAGCACATAATCTTTTTACATCTTTAAATGACTTTGAGTTGAATTTTTGTATATGCTGTGAGATAAAGATCTAATTTCATTCTTCTGTACGTGGATATCCAGTTCCCCCAACATCATTTATTGAAGAAAGTGTCCCTTCCCTTTGTGCGTTCTTGGTGCCTTTGTCAAAACTCAGTGGGCTGTAAAAATTTATTTCTGTGATCTCTATTTGATTCTGTTTGTCTTCATGCCTGTTTTTAAGCCCATACCATAACATTTTGATTACTATATCTTTATAATACAGTTTCAAATCAAGAAGTGAGAGGCCTGAAGCTTGGTCCTTATAGTTCATAATAGTTTTGGCTATCTGGAGATCTTCTATGGTTCCATATGAATTTCAGAATTACCTTTCTGTGAAAAAATGTCATTTTTTTTTGATAGATGCTGTATTGTATCTATAGAGAACTGTGGATAGTAGGGACATTTTTAACAATATTAATTCTTCCAATTCATGAACACAGTATTTTTCCATTCAGCTATGCATTCTATTTTCTGAATCAATATTTTACATTTTTTTGTGTGCAAGTCTTTCATCTTTTTGGTAAAGTTTATTTTTAAGTATTATACTTTTTGTTATTGTCATAAATGATCTTGATTCTTAGTTGTTTGTGCATAAACATCCCACAGAGTTTTGTATGTTGGTTTTGAATCCTGCATCTGTACTGAATTTATCTATAAATTCTAACAATTCTTTGTGGAGTCTTTAGGGTTTTCTATATATATGACCATGTCGTCTATACATAGAGATAACTTTGCTTCTTCCTGTCTAATTATTTGCCATTTAATGATTTTTCTTATCTAATTGTTCTGGCCATGAGTTCCAGTACTATGGTGAGTAGGAATGGGAGACTGGGCATCTTTATTTTGTACCTAGTCTTAGATGAAAGCCTTTAAGTATTTATCCATTGAATTCTTCAACTGCAAGATATTTTAATGGTTTCTATTTCTTATTAAATTTTTGTTTGTTCAAGTATTTTATTGCTGATTTTATTTGTCTATCTTAATTTGCTTTGCTCATACAACTGAAAAGAGGATTATTTTTAATTATGTCATATGGTTTGTAGACCTCCACTTCCTTAAAGTCAGTTACTAGAGTTTTATTCTTCTTCTTATGGCACTATGTTTGCCTGATTCTTCCTGATCTGCATAGTTTTGAGTTAGTATCTGTGCATTTGAAGGAACTGATACCTCTTACTGGTTTTATAAACTGGTTTCAAAGGGGAAGACATTTTTCTGCCAGGTCTGTGGTTGATGTGACTGCCTCTAGGACTATGTTCCAGTAGGGCTGGAGCCAAGTCACCACGGGTTGCATCTAGGTCCACAGCCAGGACCCCAGTCAGCATGTGTGACCACACAGTCAACAGATGTGACTGCAGTGGCCTCCTTGATCCTGGGATCCATAGGGTTCACACCGTTCTGCCTAGGTCTTGAGGGCCCACAAAAGCACTTTTTGTTCACAAATTTCTGCTAAATTACTTCTGTAGAAGGAGGTAGGCTAGGGATGTCTTCTTCCACCCTCATGCTGTCTGCTAACTATTTTTCAAAAACACTAGAAATCAAGGCTTTGTTGTCTCTATTGTTTTGCTGTCTCTATTCCATTGAAAAGAAACAGGATGAAAATAGTCCTGTTCATTAGAGCCAAAGTTAATGACAGGATCTGTCTACATTATTTGCAGTGCGACACCCACCGTATTGTTTATGAAGAAACAGATCAAACAAGATCAAGGGTACCACCAAAGTCAGGTATCAGACTTACTGAGCTTATTTCACTGGAGGAAATTTTATAGAGCAGAAAGAGGGATTCCTGTATGACTTCAAAGGGCAATCGTTCCTCCACACATTAGGCCAACATCGTCTTTCTGGATGAATATTCTAGAAGTACAGAGATCGAATCTGAGCAGAATGCTTAAAAGGCACCATGAATATAAAGTTGCACGTGTGAGCTAGAAGTGGCTTACTGACAGAGCACTTGCTTACTTAGCATATATAAGTTTAATCCTCAACATAGAAAAAAAGTTTCATATGATTTCAATCCTGTTTCCATTTCAGGTAAATGATGCCTATGCCCACTGCAGTCCAGATGAATCAATAAGAGTGTTTGGATCCATCTCAGAACTCAGGCAGATAATGTGGGCTCTTCATGCCTATTCAGGCTTCACCTACTTGGATGATTAAGAACCTCTCAGATACTCTTTTAAATTGGTACCGTCCTATTTATTTTAAGTTGGCAGCATGGTTCACATAGTTAAACAGTTTCCTATTTCTGACCGTCAGTCTACTTGACTGCTCTGGGATTAGGTTCTGGTCATGGGCTCCTGGCTTCTAATACTTAGGTTTTTAATCTACACTTGTATTAATTTTATAGAGCAATTCATAGGGAATTTTATAATAGTTTCACCTAAGAAGTCCTTTTTCAACAAAGTCATAGACTTTAGTATTCATTGCCTAGCTTTAAACTTGTATGTAAATTAGAGATTAAAAAATTTCTAATTTAAAATAGTGATTTGGAAGACTCTGTGCTTCTAAAATGTGTTCATGATTCTTGTTTTTATAGCTCCTCCTAGAAGGTAATATAAAAGGAATTACATACATATATATATATATACATATACATGTGTATGCATAAAAAATATATATATATAAATTTCACACTGTGATATTCTCTATTGCTTTGATTTGCCACTTTAAAATGATTTGATGTATGAAAGAAAAGAGTTAACATTTCCCTTATGCTTTTTCTCATATTTCAGAATACATACAAAAATAACATAATAACATTCTTGAGAACAAAGTTGACTCATTTTTGGAAATCTCACAGAAACCTTGAATGTTTTAGGGAAACGGAATCAGGAAAAAGATGTTTTTTTAAAAAATGTGCTAAAAAGATATAAACAAAAATAGTGAAATATTTATCTGGTTTCTTTATCTTTTAGTGGAGTGAGCGTGTTGTATCAGCTTACCTCTGTGGCATTACACTATTTTAAACTTCTTAGTGCACCAGCAATATATGCCATTAAAAATGTCTGGCCCAGAATTGTTGGAAAGAACCACTGGAAAGAAAGATACAGAACTTCAGGTTTAACTACTATACATTCAATAAATAACTGTCAAAGCTATACACCGGTGATCTCTTTAATAAAGTGAGAGTTGGGGATTGTTTTTGATGAAAGTTTTTGTGAGTCTCTGTAGCCTGAGGGCTCTGTGGTCATAAATTGAAGGACATTCTTTCTTTACATAATGCTAAAGCAATACTTTTAGAGGAAGCAAAATCCATTTAAAATAAACCCTCTGCAAATACCATAGCCTGCATTTTCAACCTGTGGGCTGTCACACAGACATGCGTGGGGCTCATACAATTTGCTACTAGGAAAGCACAGCATCTGTGCCGCATATACCTCCACTTCCTAGGAACCTGAGTGAGGCAGGAGGGTGCACACTCAGGCCTACAGTGAGGACAGCAGCCCAGCCCCACTCATTTTTCACCTACCCATGTGTGAGAGAGACAGCTGTTCCTTTGGCCTGCCACAGATTCTCCCAGCATATGGTGACTGCAGTAAGGGTAGTCATCTCTGCTCTGACAGCTGGTTTAGCATAAGGGATTATTCTTGGAAAGCACTTTTTGCTTTTGTAACCTAAAAATTGCAACTGGCTTCACTATTTGTGATTTTAGGATATTTGTAGCCCTGTCACAGAGCCATATCACCCACTGATGCAGAAATATTCCACCAGGATTGTGCTAAACATTATAAGGGTGATTTCATAGATAGGTGCACTTAAAAAAAAAGGGAGCTATAAAATGAAATACGGATTGTTCAGAACAACCTCTGTAAAGGGTGATGTTCACTGTTGAGCCTGTGATCACCATCTTCAATAATAATAAAATTGCCTGACTGTGACCTCCTAACAGAGTTGTGGTCCTTGTTATTGCTGATCCAGCTCCTTTCAGGGCCACAGTTAAGTCAGATGACAGCGGGCTGCCACATTGGGGAGATGCCCAGTGTGTACAAGGAGATGCATCAGGCATCAATCTTCTTTTTTCAAGCATGGTGCTCTAGTCAAATGACAGTTGTGAATGAATGCCTGTGAAAATCATTTATAATTCTCAATGCTTTTGATCTGAAGTCTGTCACTGATTTTTCTTCATTGTTTTCCTTTTTGAACATTATGATGTTTACCAAGGAAGATGTTGGGAGAAGGTTGGCAAAAACAAACAGTGAGAAAACTTATACTTTTAGGTTATCATTATTTGGCCCAATGGGCCCTCAGAAGGGATACATTTGGTTGGCTTTCAATTTGGAGATATGTCCACAGAAAACTGAAGCTTTCCCAATGGGATATTGGGGTCATAAGAACAGAACTGAAGACTCCATTAAGACTAATAAGATTAAGGCCTCTTATTCCTTCCTGTTTGATTCTAGTTGATTTGATGGCTTACTGTATAGGCATATTCCAGGACACAGATGTAGAAATGTAGGGAGAACCATGCTGTCTGGGTTTTTTAAATCCTCTACTTTTCCATAAAATACTTTCTTTCCACATTAATGATCTTCAGTGATTTTTTTAAGGAAATACTTTCTTTTAGAACACAAATATTATATTTATGGGATAGGGAACCTCTACAGTTCCCCATTTGCATTCTATTTCTTGAAGTTGATGATTCCTCAATCCTTCCCTGGGCTAACTTCATAACCCCCCAGGTGTTTTCTAGTGACACCATCTACCTGTAGCTCTTACGTTTCCAGGCTTCATATTGTTCCTCTAGACTCCAGTGTTGGTTGCTGGCCCCTGCCTTATTAGAAATACTGCTTACTTTTAGCCACAACAGTATTATAAACTTATTGTCAGGTGTAAGTGCTTAATGAAATATGTCTCAGTTTATGTGGCATGATATCCATTGCTAGCTGCTACTGATGCCAGCCTGTATGCTTCTGGGCAGCTCTGCTGAATGTCAGCTCTGCATGTTATACTTGCTGACATTTATATTTACAGATCTGCCTCTCTCACCATACTTGTTATCCTGAAAGTTCCCTGATGTCAAAGCCTCCTCTACATGTTAATCAGCTTCTCAGAGCATGAGTGCCTAAGATAGGTTTTTAATTCTAGTAAGTGAATGATAAGTTTTGTTTCATTGCTTTACTTCCATCAATCTATCTTTCACATTTATAGATTATCAGACTCCTCTGTTGGCTTATACTGGCTTTTTTCCATAGGGACTAATTTTAAATTATCTCTCTATTGCAGGAGCATAATGTTATGCACTTCAAACTTAGTCTAAGTTAAAAAGATAATATTGAGTGATAATTATATCATCTGATCAGTCAATCAGCTACCCCTTTGATAGTTGTTACATTCAAATTCTAGAAAAAATATATAACATTTCACAGGTTCATGTTGAAAAGAAAAATCCAAGGGTGGAACTCTGAAACATTTTCTTGCTCTTAAAAGATTGCTCTATTGACCCAGTGATCTCCATTTCAAATGCATATAGATGGCTTACACTGTTACCTGGCAGACAGTGAGAATGCACACCCTAGATCATCTATTTGGAAGGCAGCTTTTAAATGTGCCATACTCTGGCTTGTATCATGACTCATTTCTCTGAGCACTGGCACTCCACTCTTGAGTATGTCCTACATCTAACTCTAATAAATCCTTCCATATCTCGCAAAAAATCACAAATAGGATAGACTATTTACCCCACTATCCTACATGTCTAGATACACAGATTTTCTCAAAAGATATCTTAGTCTTCACATATCCTATGAGGGTCATGATATGGTATGTCTATATATAATTATTACACATTTGAGTCTTGAGCCCATAAATTCAGTTGTCATAAAAATAGTGAAGAAAAGAGTCTGAGATAACTAGGCCCTGGCTGGCATGTCTTTTCTTGTAGAGAGCCCCTCAACCACCTTTGATTATTTAATTCAGGTGCATATTTGGCTGGGCTCTGAATTTGTTTTCCAGAGAAATAGAATCAATAGGTTATATAGATATATGAGGATATTTATTATCAGAATTGACTCAGACAATGATGGCGGCCATGAAGTTCTGTGATGTACCATCTGGAATCTGGAAAACCAGGAGACTGGTGGTCTAATTCAGTTTGAACCTGCAGACCTGAGAACTGGAAAAGGTAATGGTGTAACTCCCAGTCTGATAACAAAAGTCTCAGGACTACAGGAAGAGGGTGTGCATGTGTGCATGCGTATGTGTGTGCATGGCTTCTGGTGTAAGTCTGGAGGTCTGAGAACCAGAAGCTCCAATGCCTGATGGTAGAAAAATATAGAGGCACCAGCTCAGAGGGAACAAATTTGCCCTTCCTTTACCTCTTTGTCCCATTCAAGGCTTCCATGCATTGCATGATGCCTTCCTACTCTGATGAGGCCAGATTCCTTACTTATCCAGTCTACCGATTTAAATGCTAATCTCTTCCAGAAAGACCATCACAGATATACCTAGAGATAATGTTTTATAAGCTTACTGGGTATCTTTAGCCTACTCAGGTTGACACATAAAAATTGACTACCACAGGCCTTTTAGGTATAAGGGCATTGACCCCCATTGTAACTATGATAGATGTTTGAAAGTACAAGTTATATGTAAAGTTAACAATTAATAATGAGATAAACACAAGAAGTTTCCAAGCCACGACTGAGCACAAACAGCAAGTCCAGCAGGAGTATAGAGGACAGCAGCTACTTTTGAGAAAGTTTGCTCCTAACTGCATCTTTCCAGGAGTCAGTGACATCCCTCACTATATATCTTAGTCACTTTCTTTTTTTGTCACTGGGACAAAATACCTGATACTCACAACTTAAAAGAGAAATTTATTTCAGCTCATGTTTTCAGTCTATGGGTGGGTGGAAGGGCCTGAGTGGAGGAAAATCTGTTCACACCATGGCAGACAGGAAGCAGAGAGTGGAGGGAGGAGCTGAGGAGGGCTTCCTCCAGGTCACACCCCCAGTGTGTGATCTGCCTTTTCTGACTGGATATCACCTGTTTATATCACATTCAGCTCTGAACTGTTCTGTAGATTAATCCATGGATGAGTATAGGGTCCTCCTGATTCGGTTACCTTCCAAAACCCCCCTCTCTAAACACATGGTCCTTGTGGGAGACATTCTTGATCTCAACTGTAACATCAAATATGCCCTGCAAATCCATTATCTGACCCCTTTTTAATGGACCATTTATGAGTCTCTATTGTCCATTTTAACTGAAATTGAACATTTGCACATTCGTTTTGAGAAGGCTTCATCCTGGAATAATAAAGCACATTTGTTTCACAGATGTGTTTTCTCCAGACAGTGAACTTATGCCTTCAAAACAAATCCAACTATGGGCCTTTGAGGTTTGCTGGGCACCACGCTTCTCCAGCCCTTTCTTGCAAAGAAGGGAACAGTGCCATTTCTTCATGCCTTGCACCAGAGTTGTAGAGTGAAGAAACCACCCCTGGTTTGTGAGTTCTAATGTGTTGAACAGAACTCTCAGTGCAGCCTGCTTTATTTGATTTCATTCTTGATACTAAAAAGAATCTTAAACATGACCCTCAAAAAAAGGGCCTTAACCTTTGGAAAACGTGTCTGGCAGTAAAGGAAATTAAGACTTCCACAGGATTCCCTTGAGCAACAACAGAAGCCTCAGCTGTGAAAAGTCTGACAGAGCTTTCTGGTTACCATGGTGAGAGAAGGCCTTCTTGTTTATAGGCTGTTAATGGGATACTTATGCTCCTCAAGATTTTAAATTAATTGTTTGGTGTACATTTCTTTTCTCCTACATACTGCAAATGATTGAACCAGTGCATAAACCTTACCTACGGTCTGGTGGGCTGAGCCTTTAAGATGAACAAGGGTTCTCCTTCCTCTTATCTAAATTCTGTGTGTATGGTAAATGTGTGTTGCGTTATTATTCTATCTCTAGTCTATGTTTGCACGTACCTCCAATCATTTCCAATATTTCCTTGGAAAATAATACATATCCTGTGGCCTGACTTGCTATACAAAGCTGTAGAATTAATGTTACCCAACTGCAGAAGCCTGGTATGTGAGGAATAGGGCACTTAGAGTTGATGTACCTTGTGCCTTCATTTCAAAGCAATGCTTCTGTACCATAAAACACATTTACTATGCGAAGCCAGTTTTTACATCCTGAGCTTTCATTGCTGTTTGAGATAGTCTGTGAATATTAAACAATTCCTTTCTTTTTATTCTCAGCTGTTAATAATTATTTTACAGGTAACGGGGAAAAAATAAGAACCAAGATACATCATGTACAGGTGCAAGCACCCAATGATAAATGTAAATGTATTGTTTACCTAAAATGTACCAATCAAAGAATTTAAGGAAAGAAAAAAGATAATTATTTGACTTTCTCTTTTTTAAATCAACTCTGACATCTTTTGAACAAGTGGTCCCTCTCTTTGTCTGAGTACATAGAGAAGGCCAATCATATCCCACACACATTCCTTTTCCTTTATTCTTATCATTTGTCAAGTGAAACGTAGTGAGAGGGCCTGAGTAGTAAAGGCGGTACTGAAAGGAACAGAGCCAACTGTTCTACAATTAGCTTGCTATTACACACCATTTCTTCTGTTTTTCCATAAAGTTAACTTATACATATTTATGAAAACAAAGAATCAATCTTACATGGAATTTATAGGTATTTGCTATAACTTGTGGATTTCAAAGATGAAGAGTACTTACCACATGTTGATCTGCACAATTTATGAGAAAAATACCTAAAAGTCACATGTTGTGGGAATGGCTGGGAGTTGTTTAACATAACTGTAGCCAAAAGTTCATCTTTAATTAAAGGTATTTGCTAGTGACTAAAGGAAATTTATCTGAAAAGCCTTATATTAAGTTATGACTGTTGTCAACTAACAAGCTATTGTATAATCAAGGAGATATTTCTGTTACAGTTGAAATATCTTATAATTTCAAACAAGAAAAACTTATCAACCATGCCACCAGTGAATTATGTCAGAATGGAAAGAAGAGGAGATAACCTCTTTTGAGTGCTAAAACCACTAGTTATCCCCAATAACTTTTTTCATCTTTCCCATAATAATAGAACCTCTAGTTCTCAGCAGCTGGGAATGAACATATTTTCAATATTTTCTCATAACAAGGTATAGCCATATGCTGGCCACTTGAGCTGAAAGAATCAAGCCACTCTTCATCCTCCTTTTCTGTTCTCCCTGACCTTGTTACAGATGTGAAGGCTGAGTTATCTAGGACCATGGGAGGCAATTCTCTAAGAATGGCAGAACAATGGGGCAGAAGAATGTCCTTGTATCCTAGATGCTACGGAGACACATACAAACCCTCCTTTCACCATTGAGCAAAAAGATCCAATTACGCTTAAGCTATTTGAGTTCCCTGGTTAAGCAGCCAAATATGTGCCTTAACCAATATGGGAAGTTAAAAGAAATCCAAGCCCAAAAGAACGAGTAACAGAAATATCATCTTACAGACAAGCAGAGTTAGACTACCAGGGTTGATATTAAGGGGAAAAATGTACTTGGTGAAAGAAAAGAGCATTTTTTTTCAGCTGTGCTTCTACAATACCAAAGGCAGAGGTCAGTATAGAGTAGGAATTTGAATAAGGTTTGGTCAAGCTAATGTTAAATGAAACCAGGGGCTTCAAGATTTTTATATCTCAATAAATTAGAAATAGAAAGGGTAATCAAAAACTATGGTGAACTTTTAAGTAAAGGTAATTTATTACAATAAAAGACATGCTGTCATAAGTCCTCATCAAAATGGTCCCCTTCACTTACACACACTGATCCCATCACTTTTGCCACTTTCTGAAGCAATTCCCAAAGTCCTCCTCTTTCATGCATGTCTTTATGAAGTGTGATAAAAACTATGGTGAATGTTTCTACTGAGTGCCATCTAATGGAAAGGCAGGCTGGTAAAATCAGGGGTATCCTTATCTACCTTATTTACTAGATTTGGTGCTGTGTGACTTCCTGCTCTTTCAAGTCAAAATGACCTTGAAACTTAAACGTTTTGAATGATTCTGGCCATGAAGGCAGCTGGACAGCACACTTAAAGACACTGACTAAAAAGGACTTCTAGAACTGCTTCAGAAAGGAGCAAAATGATGAATTAAGTGTGTTTGAAGTGAAGGATACTGTGAGGGGGATTAATGTCAATGTGTCTTTTAATATGATAAATTTTACTTTAGATACACATTTTTTAAAAAAATCACATTTTGTACACAGAATCAAAAAGTCACAATGGTCCTATAGTTTCTCACTGTTCCTTAGAATTTTAAGGAAAATAATCCAAAGAATTCTAAGGATATTTTCACTGTTTCAGGATATATTAAAACCGAATATTGAACACTGTAACAATAACAATTACAAAAGCAACAAGAACAACAAGATAACATAAGCCAACAAATCAGGAAGAGTAGAGTGCATTTGTTTCCTTGGAGAAATGGAGTAAAAAGGCTTTCTTGTAGAACAGAAATCACAGAATGGCTGTTAATCTTGGTAATCTGCTCAAAGGAAACTAGTCTTTAGAGACTAATATTTCAAATTAAGGGAAAGCAGGCTGCCAGAAGGAAAGGCAGAAGAAATTCTTCAACATGATATTCAATTTGGAACACAGTTTATGTAAAACATCTTAAGATGGTATTTTATTTGAGTTACACTGAATAAATTTTAATTTGAGATGGAGCAATTAATTACAATCAATAAACTCTAGAATATATTATCTACTAAAATATCAAAAAATAATTTAACAGATATTATTGAACACTTGGTTAAGATTTATGAAAGATGCAACATATTCTCTCTGCTCTTAAGCAACTTACTCTCTGAAGAAAAATCCTTGTGCATGCAAACAGTGTTCCTAAAGGAAACACAAATGGCACTAGAGAGGAAAGTTAATTATCACATTTCTGTGTGAAATTAATGCCTTTTCTAAATGGAGAAATATTCAATTATATTTGGTATCATTTGGGTAAGTGTGAATGGTAGGAGTCATTGATGCCTTGCTAATAACTAAAGAGTATTTATTACTATATAACTTTTTCAGTTGTCCGAGAAAGAAGGTTAACTCAAACTTTCCAATGCAAAAAGGATGTGAACTTAGGTGCTTCTGGAAATGAAATACCTTAGTTATTTTCACATGTAGCAGGTTCAAGAGAGCCAAAGGTCTCATCTCCTCTCTTCTTCTTTCTTCTACTTTTCTTTTTCCCTTTCTTGTCCTTCTTTCCTTGCTCCTTCTCCTTTTCTTCTTTTATGGTGGCTGAAAAATTTCCAGGGATAAATTTTTCTTGGTTTGCTTCATGTGTGCAATTTTGGTCCAAGAGAGTTATAATACTCATGTCTTGCTCACTCTCATGCAGGGTTGGCCCAGACCAAACCTAACATCTTGAGGAGTATATGTGTATACTTTTTAGAATGAAAGGAGGTGAACTTTCATTCTAAACTTTCTGAAGGGAACTTTCTTAAGGTAAATGCTTAAAGTAGAAAGATATATGTCTATATAACTATATCAAAATTTAGTTGATTAGAAAGAAGAAAAAAACTTTTCTGATTTATTTTTCATTGTCACTAAGGGATGAGATAAACAGAAAATAAAGAGTATTTTAATGCTTTTTCCTGTTTTGAAGGCCATAGGACTTAAAAGAAAGAACAACATAATATCTGAATACACAGACGCTGTTAAGAAATAGGATTGACTATTATACATCTAGGTGTAGATTTTTTTTCATCATGGCTAGTTGGAGTTCTACATGGCTCACTTATCTGTATGTTCAATTATCTACCTCTGTCTGGGAAGTTTTCTACTATTACTTCTGTGAACAGGTTTTTATGTCAATTGTACTTTCTCCTGTTTTTTCGTGGACTCCTATCAGTCTTATGTAGTTCATTGCATCATCTAGCAGCTGCTGGATTGATTTCTCATGGTCCCTTACTATTTTTAAGAAATCTCTGCAGACTGGTGCAACCACTGTGGAAATCAGTATGGAGATACCTCAAAGAGCTAGGGCTAGAAGTCCCATTTGACCCAGCTATTCCCCTGCTGGGTATCTTCCTCAAAGAATTAAAATAGTCATACCACAGCAATATGTGCACCCATGTTTATAGTGGCACAGTTTGTAATAGCTAAAGCTTGGAAACAGCCCAAGTGCCCATCAACTGGAAACTGGATAAAGAAGATGTGGTTTTTTAAATAAAATGGAGTAGTACTCAGCCATAAAGAATGAGAAACTAGAGACATTTATAGCTAAATGGATGCATATTGAGGCCATACTCTTAAGTGAAATAAATAGGACACATATGTGTAAATACCAAATATTTTCTCTACTGTGAGAAACTGAAAGTATAAATAAGGATTAAAATGATTAAAATGAATAACTGATAATTTGAAATAGGAAGAAAAGGTCCAAAGGTGTAGGGGTGGTGGGAGGGGAAAGGAAAAATTATGAGAAAAGAAAAAAAAACGGAAATGAAATCTATGTAAATAGTGAAGGGTGGAGGGGGTGAAGGACGCACAGGTAATGGGGAAAAAAAATAAGAACTAAGGTACATCATGTACAGGAACAAGCACCCAATTATAAATATAAATGTATTGTATACCTAAAATATACCAATAAAAGAATTTTTTAAAAAAATAGGATTGAATTTATTAATTTACTGTTGGCCTATGGTTTAAGGCAGCAATTCTTAATGTGTGTTTCCTGTGTGATATTGTATGATAGAAGAATTTCATGGAGAAGCAAATATGCCTAGTCTTGAATATCATATCCTTGTCTTCAAGCTTTTCAATATACAATGGATATGGAAGAATAAAATGTTTTAGAATAAATAAGCCTATTTACTTTTTAAAATAATATTACTTATTTTATCTACTAAGTAATTTTTAAAAATTCTAAGCACCAGTAAAAGAATGAACAGTCACAGTTCCTATCAAGATAACTTGTAATGGAAATTTGAACAGAAATGAGAAAGGGTTGAAACTAGTATATGAAACCAGACACCATGAAGTACAAAAGGTATAATTTAGAAAAATTATTAACTCTCAGGTAGTGAGAATTAAAAGACACTTGATTCTCTTTGGAAACTGTCAGATATTTCTACATCGATGACTAATGTGAATGATAATCAAACCCAGGGATGCCAATATGAGCTTCAGCAGATGATAAACATGGAATTTCTGCATACATGCTGAAGCATGTTGGGGAATTTGTAATAGTCGCTGGTTCAGAATGCAACCATTTTTAAAAAGTAGAGTCTCTACAGATGTACTAATGTTAAAATGAAGTCATTAGAATGAATCTTAATCCAATATGTCTGCTGTTTTTATATAAAAAGGAAGTAGAACACAAGGAAATTCATGCCTGGAGGGAAGATGATATAAACACAGGAAGAAGCTGGCTAAGTCAGTGGATTGAGGCATCTACAAGCCAATGATGTAAGGATTGCTGCAGACACAGAAATCTGGGAGAGATAAGAAAGGATTCTCCCCTGGAGCTGTCAGAGGGAGCATGACCCTAATAAAACTCTAATTTTGGACTTCTGACTTCCAGAACTATGACAAAAAAGTTTATACATTATTTCAAACTGCTCAATTGTTGGTATTTTATTATAACAGTTCTGAGAAACTGAAAGATCATTTAAAAAGGGGATGATATAAGTGTCTTTCATCCCCTTGTTGTCCAGCAGTCCTATTTTATTTATAGCATCCTCCCCTATGCCCACCATCAACATTCTACAGAAGAGGATGATTAGTACTTCCCACATCTGGAAGCTTGTTCCATTTGTTGTCTATGACAACCACAGAGGTTATCAGTGCCTAATCAGCATCGAATCTACACCTCTTGATTCTGAGCATCATACTTTAACAAATACATGTAGCCTGGTTGTTTTTGACATGTCTGATTTTATGAAACAACAACTATCTATCATCAGTTTGCTGGACCTCACATCAGTTTGCTTAGGTCATATATTAAGGATCTTCAAAAAGCATTCATAGGCAGGAGTACCACATAATATCTATGAGATTAAATTTTAATAAAGATTAAATGCAACCAATGAGATTAAATTTGAATTCATATGAATTCAAAGGAAAACTTTAGTAGAAGACACATCTCAAATGTTATTTTGTTGCCTATCCAGATAGTGGCAGGCACATCGGCAGATGCCGGAGAGAGGTTCTGAGTTGCAGGGAACCTGCCCCATCTAGCTCGCTCCCATGGGAGCAATACACTTAGCCATGCAGGTGCCCCCCCATTCCCCCCCGCTCCTCTGGCCTCTTGGCTGTACCGCCACCTGGCTCCACACTACAAAGACACAGGGGACACCAGACTACCAGCCCACCGTACTGGGGAGGTTGGAGGGATCATCATCTCCCGTCGGAACCTGGACTATCTTCAGGGGAAGAGCAGCTGGAACCTGCAGTAAAACCCTGCAGAGTACAAACCTACAGGAGGACAGGGAACTCAACTTGGGACTTGCAGCCAGAAATCTGCCTGAATCACATGAGTCTGTGACTGGCTTGCTGAAACTCATTGACTTATAAATGCACACTGCTGCCCACATTGTCTATTGTGACAGACGAGACATACCCTGAAGGAGGCCCTTCATTTTCATTTTTATTTTTTATTTCCAAAATTAGTATTATTAGTTTGTTTTTTTCTCTTATTTTTAATTTTTTTTCCTACTCTTTGCAAATTTTTGTTTTTCTCTTCTTTTTATTTTCCTTCTTTCTTTTCTCTTTCTGTTCCTTTCTCTCACATTCACTCTCTTGCTGTCCCACATTGTTTTCCATCTCACTTTTTGTTCCTATTCTGGCCCTAATTTGGATTTTTTCTTTTTCTTTTCTTCTCTTTTTTCTTCTCTTGCCCTTGAACTCTGTCCTCACTGCTAACCTTCCCCTATCCTTCTACTTATCTATCCCTCCCTTTCCAACCCCTTCTAACTTCCCATCCTGAAGGGTAAAGTTGCTATATTGAAGAATTTATTCACTATAAACATATGTTGGGTTGGTTCTCGATTATGATTTAATTCACACAGTGAAAGGTGATAGATCAATAACTACCACAAAATGTCATTTTCTAAGATGTACTTGTTGCTATGGTGTTGCTGATTGTATCACTTGGGTTAAGGTGTTGTTATTGATCTAGTCAGTGGTCCTTCCTGGTATAATGAAAATGAGATAGTCTTGGAGTCATTAGAGACTCAAAACCTAAAGACCAGCTATATCTGGAAGACACCTCTGAGAAGCAATCATTCCATAAATGTTCTAATTACAAGCAACAAAGATATTACAATAAGCAATTTTGAAGTATCAACCCAGGAATTAAACCAAGGACAGTACCAAAAACAGAAATGAGAAGACATTTAAGCAAGACACAAACTCAGACTTCCACCCCACCAAGGGTAAATTCTGGGAGAAATGAGGTGGAAAAGTCCCATAATCAACCATCTGGACACCCTGAACAGATAGCATGGGAAGTAGCAAAGAAAATGAATGAGGCTCTAGAAAAATTCAAAGCAGAAATAATCTCCCAGATAACTACAGAGAGGGTGAGCAGAGTGAAAGACATGATTAGAGGCTCTAGAACAGAAACAGATAAAAAAATAGATGAGTTCAGAAACATGTTGGAAGCCATGAATGGCCAACATAAGAAAGAAATGGAATCCATGAAACAGATTCAAACAGATATTCAGGAGATTAGAAGCTCCAATGAAAGTATCTACAGCAGATTAAGGGAATTTGAAGATAGAACATCAGATATAGAAGACAGGATCATGGTTAAGGACCATGAAAACAGAGATTTCTTAAAAATATTAAGGGACCACAAGAAATCAATCCAGCAGCTGCTAGATGATGCAAAGAAGAATAACATAAGACTGATAGGAGTCCATGAAAAAAAAGGAGAAAGAACAATTGACATAAAAATACTGTTCATGGAAGTAATAGTAGAAAACTTCCCAGACAGAGGTAGAGAATTGGACATACAGATAAGTGGGGCATGTAGAACTCCAACTAGCCATGATCAACCCCCCCCCCAAACCTACACCTAGACATATAACAGTCAAGATCCCAGAAACTCAACAGAAGAACAAAATCCTATAAGCAGTTAGAGAAAAGAAACAAATCACCTACAAAGGAAAGCCCATTAGAATCACAGCAAACTTCTCAACACAAACCCTCAAGTCAATGACAGCCTGGAGTGAAGTATTTCAAGCCCTAAAAGAAAATAATTTCCAACCTAGACTGCTGTGTCCTGCAAAATTATCTTTAAAAATTAATGGGGAAATTAGATACTTCCATGACAAAGAACACCTTAGAAATTTCAAGAACACCAAACCAGCACTCCAAACAATTCTAAGCAAAATCCTAGAAAAAGGCAATGAAGGCAACAACTCCATGAGGCTCAACAGAGGGAAGCCACCAGGCAAGGTAAGAAACTAAAGGGAAGGGGGGAAAAAGAAATAAGAGCCAACAACAGTAAAACATCATGACAAGGCTGAGTCAATATCCATTACAACTATCAATGTTAATGGCCTCAATTCACCAATCAAAAGAATTAGACTGACAGAATGGATTAAGAAGCAAAATCCAGCAATATGCTGTATACAAGAAACGTACCTAACTCAAAATAAATTCATAGACTGAAAGTAAAAGGATGGAAAACAGTTCTCCACATGACAGGAACCCAGAAAAAAAGCAGGCATAGCAATCTTATTTGCAGACAAAGTAGATTTCAAACCAAAAGTAATTAAGAAAGACAAAGATGGTCACTGCATCCTTGTGAAGGGAACAATCCAAGAGGATGAGATGACAATCCTAAATATATAGGCACCAAATATGATTGCTCCAAACTCTACAAAACAAATATTAATGGACATGAAAAACCAAATAAGCACTAATACAATTGTTACCCCACTATCACAAATAGACAGATCATCTAGACAAAAAGTAACAGCAAAATTCAAGAACTGAACCAAGCTATTGAACAAATGGACTTAATAGATATTTACAGAGTGTTCCACCCCACAAAATCAGAATACATATTCTTTTCAGCTGCACACGGGTCATTCTCCAAAATAGACCACATGCTAGCTCATAGGACATGTCTAAGTCAAGGTAAAAAAATTGATATTACCCCTGTATATAATCAGACCATAGTGCAATAAAATTGGAGATCAACTACATAAGAAACTGCAAAACTCCCTCAAAAACCTGGAAATTGAATAACACCTTCCTGAACAACCAATGGGTCACAGAGGAAATTAAAGAAGAAATTAGACAGTTTCCACAAGTAAATGATAATGTCAGTACAACATACAGGACTCTATGGGACACATTGAAAGCAGTTCTACGAGGGAAATTCATAGCAGCGAATGCCCATTTTAGGAAAACAGAGAGAACTCAAATAAATAACCTAATGCAGAACCTCAGAACTCTTAGAAAAAGAAGAGAATAACAACCTCAAAGCTCACACAAGAGAGGAAATTATAAGATCAGATCAGAAATCAATGCAATGGAGACTACAAGAATGATACAAAAACTTAATGAATCAAAGAGTTGGTTTTTTGAAAAAAAAATCGATAAACCTTTAGCCAATCTTATCAAAAAAAAAAAGAAAAGAAAAGGCTCAAATCCATGCAATTAAGAATGATAAAGGGGAAGTCACAACAGACTCAGCAGAAATCCAGAGGACCACCAATACCTACTTTGAGAAGCTGTACTCTAATAAAATGGAAAACATAGAAGAAATGGACAGATTCTTAGATACATATGAACTGCCAAAGTTAAATGAAGAAGATATAGAAATTATAAACACCCCAATTACAATGAGTGAAATTGAAAATGTAATAAAAAATTTACCAACAAAGAAAAGCCCAGGACCTGATGGCTTCACTGCTGAATTCTACAAGACATTTAAAGAACTATTGCGATTACTCTTTAAACTCATCAAGGAAATTGAAAGGGAAGCAAAGCTTCGAAATTCTTTCCTGGAAGCAAATGTTACTTTGATTCCAAAACCAGGGAAAGACCCAACCCAAAAAGAGAGCTACAGGCCAGTCTCCCTAACAAACACAGATGGAAAAATCCTCAACAAGATACGGGCAAACAGAATACAGAGGGTCATCAAGAAGATCACACACCCTGACCAAGTTGGATTTATCCCAGGATGGTTCAATATTTGTAAATCAATAAGTGTAATACACTATATTAACAGAGTGAAAGACAAAAATCATATGATCATCTCAATAGATGCAGAAACAGCATGCAACAAAATTCAACACCCAATCATGATAAAAACGCTACAGAAAATTGGAATAGAAAGTCTTTATCTCAACCTGATTAAGACTATCTATGAAAAACCAACAGCCAACATCATACTAAATGGTCAAAAACTGAAAACTTTCACACTAAAATCAGGAACAAGACAAGGATGCCCACTATCACCATTCCTGTTCAATATAGTTCTGGAAACATTAGCTACAGAAATTAGAAAAGAGAAAGAAATAAAAGGAATAAAGATAGGAAAGGAAGAAGTTAAACTGTCTTGATTTGCTGATGATATGATACTTTACATACAAGACCCAAAAAACTCTACCAAAAGAGTTCTAGACTTAATTGACAGATTTCGTAGAGTAGCTGGATATAAGGTCAACACTCAAAAAACAATAGCCTCCTTATACGCAAATAGACTCACTGAGAGGGAAATTAGGGAAAAAATTCCTTTTACAATAGCATCCAAAAAAATGAAATATGGAGGAATCAATCTAATGAAGGAAGCAAAAGACCTCTACACTGAAAACTACAGCACCCTGAAAAAGGAGATCATGGAGGATATAAGAAAATGGAAAGACATCCCTTGCTCCTGGGTAGGAGGAAGCAATATACTGAAAATGGCCATACTTCCAAAACTTCTATATAGATTTAATGCAATGCTGATTGAAATTCCAACATTATACTTCACAGAGATAGAGAAAACAATTCAAAAATTCATTTGGAACCAGAAGAGACCTAGAATACCAAAAGTAATTATAGGCAAGAGAGACATGGCTGGGGGTATCACAATGCCCAATTTGAAGCTATAATACAAAGCTACTGTGATAAAAACAACATGGTACTGGCAAGGAACAAACCCGAGGATCAGTGGAACAGATTAGAAGACACAGAAAGAACTTCAGACATACTCAGCCACTTCATCTTTGACAAAGGAGCCAACCACCATCATTGGAGAAAAGATACCCTATTTAATAAATGGTGTTGGAAAAACTGGATTTCAACCTGCCAGAGATTAAAACTAGACCCATATCTATCACCATGCACTAAACTAATATTGAAGTGAATTAAAGGTGTAAATATTAAGACAGAAACACTAAACTTGCTGGAAGATAAGTTAGATAGAACTCTTGAAGATATTAGCATAGGAAAAGACTTTATGAACAAGACCTCAACAGCACAGGAACTAGCAGAAAGAATCAACAACTGGGATCTCATCTTATTAAAAAAGATTCTGCACTGCAAACGAAACCACCAACAGAGCTAAGAGACAACCTGCAATGTGGGAAAATTTTTTTAGAATTTATAATTCAGCAAAAGGGCTACTACCTAATATGTATAAAGAACTGAAAAAAATCAGACCCCCCCCAATTCAAAGACCCAATTCAAAAATGGGCATCTGAAATGGACAGACATTTCTTAGACAAAGAAGTAAAAGCAGCAAATAAATATATGAAAAAATGTTCAACTTCACTGGTCATTTGAGAGATGCATATGAAAACAACACTGAGATTCTACCTCACCCCAGAAAGAGTGGCTACTATCAAGAAATCAACCAATAACAAATGCTGGTGGGGGTGTGGAGAGAAAGGCACCCTTCTCCATTATTAATGGGATTGCAGACTGGTACAACTACTGTGGAAGTCAGTATGGAGATACCTCAAAGAACTAGGGCTGGAGGTCCCATTTGACCCAGTTATTGTCCTATTGGGTATTTTCCCAAAAGAATTAAAAGATTCATACCACAGAGATATATGTGCACCCATATTTTAGTGGCACAGTCTGTAATAGCTAAAGCTTGGAAGCAGCCAAGTGCCCATCAACTGGAAACTGGATAAAGAAGACGTGTTTTTTTTTTTTTTATAAAATGGAGTACTACTCAGTCATAAAGATTGAGAAACTAGAGTCATTTATAGCTAAATGGATGCATGTTGAGGCCATACTCTCGTTAAATAAATAGGACACACATGTGTATACACCAAATAGTTTCTCTAGTGTGAGAAACTGAGAGTGTACATAAGGATTAAAAGGATTAATAACTAGTAATTGATACTTTGAAATAGGAAAAGGTCCAAAGGGGTAGGGGTTGTGGGAGGAAATGGGGAAAGGAAAGAATGGAAAGAAAAAAGAATGAGAAAAGAAAAATATTGGAAACAAAGTCTATGTAAAATGGAAGGGTGGAGGGTTGAAGGGCACACAGGTAATGGGGAAAAAAAGAAGAACCAAGATACATCGTGTACAGGTACAAGCACCCAATGGTAAATGTAAATGTATTGTATACCTAAAATGTACCAATAAAAGAATTTAAGGAAAAAAAGAGAGAAAGAAATAAAAGGAATAAAGATAGGAAAGGAAGAAGTTAAACTGTCATGATTTGCTGAGGATATGATAGTTTGCATAGAAGACCCAAAAAGCTCTGCCAAAGGACTTCTAGACTTAATTGACAGATTTAGTAGAGTAGCATGATACAAGATCAACACTCAAAAAAGAATAGCCTTCTTGTACACAAATAAGAGACTCACTGAGAGAAAAAGTAGGGAAACAATTCCTTTTACAATTGCGTCCAAAAAAAAAAAGAAATATCTGGGAATCAATCTAATGAAGGAAGCAAAAGACCTCTACACTGAAAACTACAGCACTCTGAAAAAAGGGATCAAAGAGGATATAAGAAAATGGAAAGACATCCCTTGCTCCTGGGTAGGAAGAAGCAATATACTGAAAATGGTCATACTTCCAAAACTACTATGTAGATTTAATGCAATGCCAATTGAAATTCCAACAATATACTTCACAGAACTAGAGAAAACAATCCAAAAATTCATTTGGAACCAGAAGAGACCTAGAATAGCAAAAACAATTCTAGGCAACAGAGACATGGCAGGGGCTAGCACAATACCCAACTTGAAACTATACTACAAAGCTACTGTGATAAAAACAACAAGATACTGGCAAAAGAACAGACCCGAGGATCAGTGGAATAGATTAGAAGATGCAGAAACAACTCCAGACACACTCAACCACCTCATCTTTGACAAAGGAGCCAAACACCATCATTGGAGGAAAGATAGCCTATCTAATAAATGGTGTTGAAAAAACTGGATTTCAACCTGCCAGAGATTAAAACTAGACCTATACCTATCACCGTGCACTAAACTACGATCAAAGTAGATTAAATATCTAAATATTAAAACAAAAACACTAAACTTGCTGGAAGATAAGTTAGATAGAACTCTTGAAGACATTGGCATAGGAAAAGACTTTATGAACAAAACCTCAATAGCATGGGAACTAGCATAAAGAATCAGCAACTGGGATTTCATCTTATTAAAAAGCTTCTGCACTGCAAATGAAACCACCAATAGAGCTAAGAGACAACCTATAATCTGGGAAAAACTTTTTAGCAGCTGTACCTCAGACAAAGGGCTACTATCTGGAATATATAAGGAACTGAAAAAAAGTCAGATCCCCCAAATTCAAAGACCCAATTCAAAAAAGGGCATCTGAAACGAAGACATTTCTCAGAACAAGAAGTAAAAGCAGCAAATAAGTATATGAAAAAATGTTCAGCATCACTGGTCATTCGAGAGATGCAGATGAATACAGCACTGAGATTCTACCTCACCCCGGAAAGAGTGGCTGCTATTAAGAAATCAACCAATAACAAATGCTGGTGTGGGTGTGGAGAGAAAGGAACCCTTCTCCATTATTAGTGGGATTGCAGACTGGTGCGACCACTGTGGAAATCAGTATGGAAATACCTCCAGGAAGTAGGGCTAGAGGTCCCACTTGACCCAGCTATTCTCCTACTGGGTATCTTCCCCAAAGAATTAAAAGAATCATACCACAGCGATATATGTGCACCCATGTTTATGGCAGCACACTTTGTAATACCTAAAGCTTGGAAACAGCCCAAGTGCCCATCAACTGGAAACTGGATAAAGAAGATGTGGGATTTTTACAAAGTGGAGTACTATTCAGCCATAAAGAATGTGAAACTAGAGTCATTTATAGCTAAATGGATGCATATTGAGGCCATACTCTTAAGTGAAATAAATAGGACACACATGTGTAAGTACCAAATAGTTTCTCTAGTGTGAGAAACTG
Organism: Heterocephalus glaber; assembly: GCF_053883595.1. Taxonomy (NCBI): domain Eukaryota; kingdom Metazoa; phylum Chordata; class Mammalia; order Rodentia; family Bathyergidae; genus Heterocephalus; species Heterocephalus glaber. The sequence continues at coordinate 10,303,220 of NW_028258142.1, read as the reverse complement.
AAAGTGTAAATAAGAATTAAAATGATTGAAATGAATAATTGATAATTTGAAATAGGAAGAAAAGGTCCAAAGGGGTAAGGGAAGTGGGAGAGGAAGGGGAAAGCAAAGAAAGAAAAGGAAAAATTATGAGAAAAGAAAAAAAATGGAAATGAGGTCTATGTAAATGGGGAAGGGTAGAGGGGTTGAAGGGCGCACAGGTAATGGGGAAAAAATAGGAACCAAGATACATCATGTACAGGTATAAGCACCCAATGACAAATGTAAACATATTGTATACCTAAAATGTATCAATAAAATAATTGAAGAATAAAAAAATGTTATTTTGTTTTTATCTCTGATGAGAAATCCTGTTTAACTTTCAAGCCAGTTAGCTTTTGCCTTCCTCCTCTTTGGAGCTTCCAGTGACTTCTCAGATGGAGATATCTTTGCCTCCTGATTAAACTTTCGTTTGATAGATAAATCAACTGCACAAAAGCCATACTGTATTACAATGTGGCCTGTCCTCCACACTGCACAAATGCCTTATTTTTCTACCATACCACATCTGGGATCACAGCAAGCACATCCTGTACTTTTTTATGGTCCTGGAGATCAAATCCAGGCCTTCTGCACTGACATGCCATCTCCTGCACTTTTGGAAAAAAATTATTTTGAGACAGGGTCTCATTAATTCTGAGGCTAGGCTCAGACTCAGAGGCTGGGCTTAGGCTATCAATCTTCCTGTCTCATTCTCCCAGAGTCCTGGGATTACAAGCCTGCACTGCCATGGCTGGTCTAACATTCCACATATTTTAAAGTGTTAAACTAAAATAGTTGTAGTCACCATGGAGATATTTTGACACATTGATAATTTATTAGGCTTTTTTCAAGAAAATGGCAGGGTTCTATCCCAAGAATAATGGGACACTTAATGAAACAAGAATGAGGAAGTTATAACAAGAAGAAAAGCAGAGATCAACAACTCAGATGAACTGCACTTCTCACATCCAATATTTGACAGAAACCATATCAATTTTTAGACCTTTTGAAATCAGTGTTCCATTTTTTAAACAATATTCTCCTTTTTAACCCATTCTTACTCTATTCCCTTTGGTGAGTAACTAGAGAATATGTTTATTTAGAGGAAGAATAATTTTGTTAACAATAAACATGGATGTGCTACTGCCAAGGACTACTACTTTATTAATGGATAGCCTTCTATGTTATTGACATTTTTTGACAACCTGCTAAGTGCAAAGCACTAGAGGTACAAATAAATGTATGTGTAATTTATTTTTGAATTTATCATTTAGATAGGAATATTTCACACGTTATCTTTAAAAACAGTATGAAATGTGTCATGGATAGTACAGGAAGTAAATGACTCAAAGAAGCAGTTATTGTTAAGCATGGTCTCAGGTGGGGAATATTTTTCAGCTGGATCCTGAAAAAATTAAGCACAATATTTTGTAAGTAGAGATAAAATACCAAATTTGTAGTGATTGATCATTACCATTATCAAATCAATTCTTTCTTTTTTCCAGTACCGGAATTGAACTCAGGATCTTGTGCTTACCAAGCAGGCACAGTGCTGCTGAGCTAAATCCCTGGCCCTAATCAGTTCTTTCAACAACTTTTAAAACACAAAATATATTCATGTGAAGATTTCAAGGGAAGCTCCAATTATTTCAAGACTTACTAAAATGCTATAACAGTCAAAATAACATAATCAACATAAGATCAAACACACATATCAACACAATAGAATAGAAAATCCAGAAATACAACTAGATTCTTATGTCTAGGTTGATTGCCAGCAAAGTTTCCAATGCTGTGAATACTCAAGTAAGAAATAATCATTTCTGTAAACAGTGTAGTAACTAATTACACATAGGATAGATGAGTATCAATTCTTACCTCACGCTGTAGAAAAGATTTAACTTGAAATAGATGACAGATTTAAAATGAGTTAAAACTATAAAGTACCTACAAAAATAGAAATATAAAATGTTTACAAATTTGGAGATTTTTCAGAAAGGGCTCTAAAATACATATCATTAAAAAAGACATTATAAATGCAAAATAAAGTCTCTCTCTCAAGTTGTTTTATATATATATATTTTATTAAATTCTTTTATTGCTACATTGTAGCTCTACAACACAATTACATTTCTCATTGGGAATTGGACCTTTACATAATGCATCTTGGTTCTTATTTTTTCCCCATTCCTAGCCCTCCCTTCACCCCCTCCACCCTTCCCTATTTACAAAGACTTTATTTCCATGTTTTCCATTTCTCATCATTTTTCCTTTCCCTTCTTTCCTTTCTCCTGCCCCTCCCACTACCCCTACCCCTTTGGACCTTTTCTTCCTATTTTGAATTATCGATTACTCATTCTAATCATTGGTACATTTTAGGTATACAATATAATGACATTCATCATTGGAAATTTGCACCTTTACACAATCTCTCTTGGTTCTTATTTTTCACCCTTGCCCAGCCCTCCCTTCAACCACTCCAGTCCTCCCGATTTACAAAGATTTTGTTCCTGTTTTTCCATTTTCTCATATTAATCCCATTCCCTTCTATCCTTTCCCCTAGCCCTCCCACTTCCTTCCCCTTTGCCCCTTTTCTTCCTATTTCACATTACCTATTATACATTTAGTCCTTATTTACACTTTCAGTTTCTCACACCAGAGAAACTATTTGGAATTTATTCATGTGGGTCCTATTTATTTCACTTAAGAGTATCGTCTCAATGTGCATCCACTTAGCTATAAATGTCTCTACTTTCTCATTTTTGATGGCTGAGTAGTACTCCATTTTATAAAAAAAACACATTTTCTTGATCCAGTCTCCAGGTGATGGGCATTTGGGCTGTTTCCAAGTTTTAGCTATCACAAACTGTGCTGCTATGAACATGGGCACACATATATCACTGTGGTATGATTCTTTTAATTCTTTGGGGAAGATCCCCAACAGTGGAATAGCGGGGTCAAATGGGACTTCCAGTCCTAGTTCTTGGAGGTATCTCCGTAGTGATTTCCACAGTGGTTGCACCAGTCTACACTCCCACCAGCAGGGGAGCAGGGTTCCTCTTTCCCCACAGCCCTGCCAGCATTTGTGATTGGTTGATTTCATGATGGCAGCCATTCTTTCTGGAGTGAAGTGGAATCTCAATGTTGTTTTCATTTGCATCTCTCGAATGACCAGTGATGTTGAACATTTTTTCATGTGTTTATTTGCTATTTTTACTTCTTTGTCTGAGAAATGTCTGTTCATTTCAGATGCCCACTTTTGGGTTGGGTCTTTAAATTTGGGAGGTCTGATGTTTTTAAGTTGTTTATAGGTTCAAGATAGTAGACCTTTGTCTGAGGAAGAGCAGGTGAAGATTTTTTTCCCACATTTTGGGTTGTCTCTTCACACTGCTGGTGGTTTCTCTTGCTGTGCAGAACCCTTTTAATAAGAAGAGATCCCACTTGTTGATTGTTTGTGCTAGTTCATGGGCAACTGAGGTTTTGTTCATAAAATCTTTTCCTACACCGATGTCTTCAATGGTTCTACCTAACCTCTGTTCCAACTGGTTCAGAGTTTCTATTTTAATATAAAGATCTTTAATCCATTTTGATTTGAGTTTAGTGCATGGTGAGAGATACAGGTCTAGTTTTCATCTTTGGTGAGTTGAAACACAATTTTTCCAGCACCATTTATTAAAGAGGCTATCTTTCCTCCAGTGAGGGTGTTTGACTCCTTTGTTGAAGATGAGATGGCTGAGTGTGTCTGGCATTGTTTCTGCCTCTTCTATTCTGTTCCACTGGTCCTCAGGTCTGTTTCTTTGCCAGTACCATGCTGTTTTTATCACAGAAGCTTTGTAGTAGAGTTGCAGGTTGGGGATTGTGATACCCCCTGCCATGTCTCTGTTACCTAGAATTGCTTTTGCTATTCTGGGTCTCTTCTTGCTCCAAATGAATTTTTGGATTGTTTTCTCAAGGTCCATGAAGTATGCTGCTGGGATCTCAATTGGAATTGCATTAAATCTATATAGCAGTTTTGGAAGTATGGCCATTTTCATGGTGTTAATCCTTCCTACCCAGGAGCAGGGGATGTCTGTCCATTTTCTGATATCATCTTCAATCTCTCTTTTCAGAGTGCCATAGTTTTCAGAGAAGAGGTCTTTGATTTCTTTTGTTAGGGTGATTCCTAGGTATTTCAGTTTTTTGGATGCTGTTGTGAAAGGAATTGTTTGCCCTGTTTCTCTCTCAGTCTGTCATTGGTGTAGAGGAAAGCTATTGATTTTTGTGTGCTGACCTTGTAACCAGCTACTTGACTGAATTTAGTTATTAAGTCTAGAAGACTTTTGGTGGAGTTCTTGGGGTCTTCTATATAGAGTATCATGTCATCTGCAAATAATGACAATTTGACTTCTTCATTACCTATCTTTATTCCTTTTATTTCTTTCTCTTGTCTAATTGCCATGGCTAATGTTTCCAGAACTATATTGAACAAGAGTGGTGATAGTGGACATCCTTGCCTTGTTCCTGATTTTAGTGTGAAGGATTTCAGTTTTTGACCATTTAGTATGATATTGGCTGTTGGTTTTTCATAGATGGCTTCTATCAGTTTGAGGTAGAGACCATCTATTGCAATTTTTTGTAGGGTTTTTATCATAAATGCATGTTGGATTTTGTCAAATGCTTTTTCTGCATCTATGGAGATAATCATATGGTTTTTGTCCTTGGCTCTATTGATATAGTGTATTACATTGATTGATTTGCATATATTGAACCATCCCTGCATCCCAGGGATGAATCCCACATGATCAGGGTGTATGATCTTCTTGATGATCTTCTACATTCTGTTTGCCATTATCTTATTAAGGATTTTTGCATCTATGTTCGTTAGTGAGATTAGCCTATAGTTCTCTTTTTCAGTTGGGTCTTTCTCTGCTTTGGGGATCAAGGTGATGCTTGCTTCCAGGAATGAATTTGGGAGTATTGCTTCCCTTTCAATGTCATTGAAGAGTTTAAACAGTAGTGGGAGCAGTTCCTCTCTAAATGTCTTGTAGAATTCAGCAGTGAAGCCATCAGGGCCTGGGCTTTTCTTAGTTGATAAGTTTTTAATCAAGTTTTCAATTTCATTGGTTGATATTGGGTTGTTCAGAATTTTTAGGTCTTCTTCGTTCCACTTTGGTAATTCGTATGTATCTAGGAATCTGTCCATTTCCTCTGTGTTGTCCATCTTATTGGCATATAGGTTCTGGAAGTAAGTATTGATGATCCTCTGGATTTCTGCTGGGTCTGCTGTAATTTCACCCTTTTCATTTCTAATTGCATGGATTTGACTCCCAAGTTGTTTATATGTTCATCCCTAAAAACTGTGAATTTGTTATCTTACATGGCAAAAAGGAACTCTAACGATGTGGCTGAATTAAAAATTTTTGAGATGGGGGGAATTTTTTTGATTATTGTAATGGGCTCACTCTAATCACTGGAATTCTTTCAAGCAGAGGGAGACATGATGAAGAAAAAATGATCCAAGAGATGCCAAGTTGTTGGCTTGAAGTTGGAGGAAAGGAACCATAAACCATGTATGTAGGTAGATTTTGGAATTTGGAAAAGGAAAAGAAATGATCTATCCACTATACCTTCTAGAAAAAATGATGTTACCCTGTCTACACCTTGAGTTTAGCACAGTGAGACGACATCATATTATTGTCTTAAGTCTGTTTTCTGTTACTATAGCAAACTCCCTGAGGATGGGAAACTTATTAAGGAAATAGGTTTATTTGCTCACAGTATGGGACTCTACAAATCCAGGATCAGGTAATCCTATCAATAGTGCCTCTGATGAAGGCTCCCCTGTCACATCATGGAAGATGGCATCATGGTGGGAGCAGGTGAAAGAGGAAGAAATCTCATGGCAAAACAGCAAGTCAGAGTGGCCAGAGATGGGAAGGCCTTAGTCTTTTATAAAAACCCTCTCTTCATAACTAAGCAAGTCAAATGAAAACTCCATCAATTCCTTCCAAGGGTGAGAGCCCAAAGGCCTTCCACTAGGCTTTAATTCTTAAAGATCCCACTACCTCTTAATATCCTCACACCAGGGACCACAGTTCCAACATATGGAACTTTGGGGGACACACATAATCCATATCCAAACCATAACAGATGCCTAACTTACAGAACAGTAAGATAATAAGTTTATGTTTTTATAGACTGTGAAGTTTTTGCTAAATTGTCATACACAGGAAAATAAACTAATATAATTCATCTTCATCAAAATTAAAAACTGCTCTTTGAAAGACATCATTAAGGCAGCAGCAAAACAAGTTACAGAATGAAAAAAATTTGAAAAACTTTTATCTGATAAAAATGATTATAAAATATATCTATATGTAGTACTATATCTATCCCATCTTTATCTGTACATATATCTATCTACATCTATGTTCCTTTCTACAATTCAATATTATGACAACACAATTGGAAATGAACAAAAGATTTAAATAATTTATAAAATAAGGGACATAATTACCAGCAAGTACATGAATCTATAGTTATCATTTTGTCATTAGGGAAATTAAAATAAATAAACACAATTCATAATGCAAACACTATTTACTTACTAGCTAAAATTTTAAAATCTGAGGTGTCAATGAAGCTATGCAAGAAGTGAGAGTTTCATTTCTCATTGTTTGGAACTTTGAACCCCTTGATATCCATGAATGGTAAGCAAATTGTGGTACATAGATACAATGAAAGTCTACTCAGGAATAAAAAGGAACAAACTATCTACAACCACATGGTTGACTCTCAGAAACTATGCCAAAAGAGCTAGATGCACAGGCACATCTTGTATGATTGCACTGCATGAAACTGTAGAGGACAAAGTAGATGGATGTTTCCCTGGGGACCGAAGGTGCTCTGTCTTTTGATTTGGTGGTGGCTAGACATGACTATACAATTCTATGTGGTTTATAGATGTGTCTGGATCATTTTAAATGTACCTGCGTCTTTCAGTAAATGTAGTCATTATGAGTGAACCATGTGAACTATGAACTCTGGGGGCAATGATGAGTCTCTTTCTGCCCTCCAACCCCCACACTTCTCTGGCATTCATCATTTGGGATAGTCATCTTCTTCCTACTAAGTTCACCTAGAAAAGCAGAGCTGCATTGATTCAGCAGAAATACATTGGGTATAAAGAAACAATAACTTTTCACCCTCCTTCACTAGAATGTTTAAATACACTATGGTGTGGAAATCATGGATGATTCATTATACATGATGTAGTCATAGATGATAGAATATTTTCAACCAACAAAGGCTGTCACAACCAAAATGCCTCTCAGTGGAAATTGATACCTTTCTTTCAATATGCCATTTCAGCTGTCCTAATTGCCCAAGCCATTTCACCAATCCTTGATTTCATATTTGACTTGAGAAGCTGCAACAGTTTAAAGCACATAAAAATACTAATAAAAGATTGCTTGAGTCTTTCATTTTTTCACCTCTCCAGTACAGAAACCATGTACCATTTTAACATAAAAAGCAATTAGCTGCTTGAATCTTTCTTCACTTATATTGAATCTTTGACCTCACCGCCTCTTCCTTCTCTTTGAAGAGAAAGCTTCAGTTTGAGAAAAGTCTGGAAATGTCATCTTTGTGCCATTTAAAGTGTAGACTGAATCACATCTCCACTTTTCTTTTTTCTTGTGCCTTTTGTTTCAATGTAGAATTGGGTTCCTTCTCTTGTGTGAATCTGTCACCTCTCTCTGCTAGTCATCCTGTCTCTACAGAGACTTTGTTTGCAATGATTATCCCTTGATCTGTTTTCTTCATTAGCTCTCTGTCAACTTGCTCTTTCCGAACAGCATCAAACATGCTCAGATCTCCCTTCCATTACACATCCCCTAGAGTTGTCTATACTGGTATTTCAAGAATTGAGCTGTATATCAGGACCATCTGGGAATACACTTCAAAATACTTTTTATTCAGCTCTGTGATTAGGAATTCAGATTCAGTAAGAATTACATAAGTGTTAATAATCTGCCTTTCATTAACATCTTCAATGAATCTAAATGCCACTCATATATTAAATCACCTGTCATTATCTTTGCTTCTCAACTTTTATTCTTTCCTTAGAAATCCTGCTTAAACTTGTGTCTCTCTTTACCCATTTTCCTGAGAAATAAACAGGATTTTTAACAAATTTTGACAAATTTAACAATGCATTAAAATTTGAAAACTTGGAAATATTAACATTTAGAGAAAATGGATATTTAGAAAACTAAATGAACCCGGAAAATATAGCAATACCTTAGTGTTTACTAAATTTTCTGTGACTTAATAACTCCAGAAATAGAACTTCAAAAGACTACTAGAGACTTTCAGTGGCATCTTCAAACATCTGTGGATTTTAAAACTGAACTCCTATGTTAGAGCCACAGTATGGTGAGGACTAAGGCATGCCAGACACGTGGCTGCAAGTCAGAGAGCGTGGTTTGCAACAAAGAAAGGTAGTGCTTGTTCTCGATAGAACAAAGTCTTCTTGCATCAGAGCCTTCAGCACAGGTCTAACTTTGTGGCTGAAATTTTTCAAGCTGGGATTCCCCTTGCTGTGTGGTACCATGGCATATGGCGACATGTCGTGAGACAGAGTGAATGTGGGTCTCTTACCTGATTTGGGATCTGCCTGGGCTGGGTTGGGGATTTGCACTGTGTCTGCATGGTGTTGTAGTGTTTCAGGTCTTGGATCCTCCCCAGTGAGATTTGTGAGCTGGTCCACAGAAAAGAACTCAAAGTCAGAAAGTTGCAGATTTAGCAAGCATGCTTATGGAAGGACAAGTACAGTACTATATATTTTTAAGGAAAGCTAACTTTTATTGAAGAGTGAAGTACACTTAAAAGTGTGGTGCCAAGGGGGGAGCTCAGTAAAAACCCGAGTGCTTGAGGGTTGGGGTTTATAGTTTATAAGAACAAGAGAAGGTACATTTGGGAGAGATCCAAGCTAGTAGAGCCAGAGGTGACAACTGGCCTGAGGATGAGGTTGGTTTCTCTCTCTTTTCTAGAACTGTTGAGAGTTTTTCCTAAGGGAGAGTTTTCACATCAGCAGAGGGACTGCACCTCCATGTCGGGAGAGGGAAGTTTTGAACTTGTATGATCTTAGCCAGAATGAACATGGTGGTCTGCCTCCATAAGAGGGGAGTCAAAACACTGCAATGCAAATGTATGCAAATGAGGCTTACTTGGGCTAAATATGGTCTAATGGGGTGTGAGTCAAATAGGTATGCATGCATGTACCCCAGACATAAATAACTGTGCAGGTAGTTACCTGGAGAGGCTCATGAGCCCTTCTCAGGAAATTGTGAGGACAGAAGTTCAGAAATTTTCAACCATATTCTGTTGCAGGGCTTCCTTGCTGGGCTCAGCTGCCATTCTTTTAGCTCCATCTCATGCCTATTTTCTAATGCCATCATGAGGACCACACGCAAATATCTTCATTTAATCCTTTTTTTGAAAAAAAAATTCAACTGTACTGGGTTTTGAACCCAGGTCCTCGGGTGTAATCATACACTGCATCACTGAGTTATGTCCCTTGTTCCCTGATCTAGCTTTAATTATTTTCCCAAAAGTCCCATATCAAATGCCATTAACATAAATTTGAGGAGTAAGTTTCTAGCACATGAAATTTGGGGGGAACATTCATACTGTAACAATATTTTTAGTGATTATTTCTCAGACATATCCTTTTTTCCCCATTAAGTTTATTGGTAAACATTTGGCATAAAATACAGTTACATTCATCATTGGGATCTTGTACCATTACATGAGTATCTTGGTTCTTTTTTTTCCCCTTCCCTTGCCCTCCCTTCACCCCCTCCACCCTTCCCTATTTGCAAAGATTTTGTTTCCATATTTTTCCTTTTCTCATATTTTTTCTTTTCCCTTTTTTCCTTTCCCCTATCCCTCCCACTCCCCCTGCACCTTTAGACCTTTTCTTCCTGTTACACAATATCAATTATACATTTTTTAAATTACAATAGCAAGATCTAGGAGACATTATCTCAGATTTTACAGAATTTAAAAGGATATAGAAAGCATATTTCAGAAATCTGTTTTGAAATAAATTTGACAACTTCTAAGGAGTACCTTGGAAGAAAAATTAATGAAACTAACTCTGGAGGAAATATAAAATTTGAATAGCATCTATTAAAGAAAGTATATTCCTAGCTTGAAAACCTACCTATATGACAACAGCAGGCTCATATACATTTTAACTGATAAATTATATCAAACAATTAAAGCAGAAAGAAGAAGGAACATTTCTCCCATCATTTTTGGAAATCAACATTTTACTAGTCCTAAAACTGGATAAAGATAATAGAAGAAAAAAGTATGAACATAGATAGAAATTTGTTTAACAAAACAAACTATTAGAAATCAGATCTGGCAGTATGTAGAAAGTGGTTTTTTTTTATAGGGATAGCAGTGTTGGTTCAGCATTGGAAGATCCATTCCCCAAAGTCATCATTTTAAGAGAGGAAAGAAAAAAGCCATATGATCCTGTCACTAGTTGGAGAAAAAGTATTGGACTAAATTCTACAGCTGTTCATGGTAAAAGCTATCAGGAGACTAGAAGTAGAAAAGAAACTTCTCAACAGATTAAAGACGTGTACTCCAGACTTTCAGTGAGAATGCCTTATATGAATGGAGAAGATACAATGCTTTCTCCTTAAGGTGGGGAACAAGGGCAGATATGCTTGCTCTTTATCTGTCCATTAAACTTTGAAACCTAGGCCCCACCAAAATATTCTGGCAATAAAATGACACAATTAGGATAGGATTGGCAAGGTAGAAGCAAAATCTTTATATGTAGATGAAATGATCATCTACAGAGAAAATACTAAGAAATCTCTAGGAGCCCCTAGAACTTGTATTTGAATTTAGCAGGATTAGAAAACACAAGGTATATATAAAAATTCAGGTCTGTGTATACTTGCTATAAATGAGGGGGATATTGAAATTTAAAAGTTATGTAGGAGTACAACGGACCTAGAAAAGTTAAAATGAAACAAAACAAAACAAAAACAGTGTTGGAAGACGTTTAGTACCTAATTTTAAGAGTTCTTCTAAAGCTACAGTAATCAAGGCAGTGTTGGTGTAAGGAAAGATATATAGACCATTGGAATAAAACAGAGAATCTAGAAATAGAACCACATATATATGGTCCACTGAGTTTTGAAAGATTAATTAACATTAGCATTTTATAGACTATAAACTCAATTCAAGAGCCAAGGAAGAGGTAGTGTTTTCAGCAAATGACACTAGAACACCTGGCATCTGTATATAAAAAATTAACCTCAACTCTTTATTTCCATACATGAAAATAAGTTGAAGGGATCTATGAACCTAAATAAGAAAGCCTAAAAGTATAAAACTTTAAGAAGAAATTATAAGGGAAAATGTTTATGAATTCAGGGTAGGCAAGAACTACCTAGGATACAAAAGACATGATGTATAAAAGAAAAAAATTGATAAATGAGAGTCCATCAAAATTTAGAACTTTAAATGACATCATTAAAATGAAAAGTAGTCCTTAAACAGACCATATTTACAATGCATATAACCTATGACCAGAATATATAAGGAATTCTTAGAGCTCATTAATAGACAACCCGATTAAAAAGTAGACATAAGAAGATGATAAAGAGCTAGTATAGCACAAGGAAAGGTGTGCAACTCTAGAATCAGAAAAATACTAATCAGTACAATAACAAGATTGAATTATACACTCATTAGGGAGATGAAGTTAAAAGTTAGAAAAACCTTGTCATGACTTTTTCTTTTTTGGATTCTCCCCTTTTGCGTTTAATTTGTCACACCCAATGGATTCATTCTGCTGGGTTTCCTGTGGTTGTGATCCTAATTGTCTTTTCCTAGGGTATTGTCTAAAATTTTTTGGAGTGCCGGTTTGATATTCATGAAGTTCCTGAGGTGCTCTTTATCATGAAAGTATCTTATTTCTCCATCAATTTTGAAAGATAGTTTTGCAGGGTACACCAATCTGGGTTGGAGGCTGTTTTCCTTTAGGGCTTGAAATACATCACTCCAAGCTCTTCTTGCCTTGAGGGTTTGCATTGAGAAGTCTGCCTTGATTCTGATGGGCTTTCCTTTGTATGTGATTTGTTTCTTTTCTCTCACTGCTTGTAGAAGTTTGTTCTTCTGATGGATTTCTGGAATCCTAACTATTATATGCCTATGTGTAGATTTTTTTTTGATCAAGGCTATTTGACATCCTATATGCCTCACTTATCTGTATGTCAAGTTCTTTCCCCCTCCTTGGGAAGTTTTCTGCCATCACTTCTGTGAACAGTTTTTTTATGTCATCTGCACTCTCTTGTCTTTCTTCTTTGACTCCAATCAGTCTTATGTTATTCTTCTTTGCATCATCTAGCAGCTGCTGGATTGATTTCTTGTGTTCCCTTGCAATTTTAAAGAAATTTTTCTTTTCCTGGTCACTAATTGCAATCTTTTCTTCTATATCTGAAATTCTGTCCTCACATTGGTTCATTCTGCTGCACAGACTTTTGATGGAGTTTTTAATCTCCTGCAAATCTGTTTGCATCTATTTCATGGATTCCATTTGTTTCCTGTGTTGGGATTCCATCATGTTCCTCAGATCCTCTATTTTTTTTATCTGTGTCCTCTCTAGATTTATTAATCATGTCTTGCACCATGAGCAAAATCTTTGCTGTTATCTGAGTAATTATTTCTGATTTCATTTTTCCCAGATCCTCTTTTGTTGCCAGTTCAGAGAGTCCAGGTGGTTGAGTATTAGATTGCTCCATCTCATTTCCCTTTGGAGTTGCTGTAGGTGATCCAGAAGTCTGTTTTTGAGGCTTGTTTATGTGTCTTCTCATTTCCACTGGTGGGGGGATACTTCTGGTGCCCGTGCAGCTCACCTTCTCTGCCCTAGGAGCTTGGGATGGCAGCAGGGGAGCTTCCTTCCTGGTTCTGGGACTGGCTCACCTTCTCTGCCCTAGGAGCTTGGGATGGTGGTGGGGAGCTTCCCTCCAGGTGCTGGGACTGGCTCAGCTTCTCTGCCCTAGGAGCCTGGGATGGCAGCGGGGGAGTAGGCATTTCCTTTTTTTGAGGGGAACTTACCTTTCTTTATAAGCATGTGTTATGGTTTTTATATGTAGTGTCCTCCAATGACTTGTGTATTCAATCCCCAATGCAGCATGTTCAGAGGTGAGGCCTCAAGAAGTGATTGGATCATGAGGGCTTTAACTCCACCACTGATAAATTTATAATTTGATGGCATTATTGGGAGGTGATGGAAATAGGAGGTGGAGCCTATTTGAAGGTCATGAATCGTGGCGCTATATCTTGGGGACTGTATCTGGTCCCAGGCCTCTTCTTTTCTGGCTTTTGACCAGCTCTCTGTCTGCTTCTTGGCTGTCATGAGGTAAGCTATCAGAGCCAGAAGCGACAACTGCCCCTAGCAGCAGTTTTTGTAGAACGTGGAGGAGATGTTGAGGCTTGTAACTAAGGAGACTTTTTGAAAGGAGGCTTGGCCGCCATGAGGTAAATACCTTTCCTTTGCCATGCCCTTCTGCCATGATGTTTTTGCCTAGATATAGGTCCAAGAGCAATGTAATCAGCTGAGTATTTTCTGAAACCCCTGAAACCAAGAATCAAAATAAATCTTTCCTCCATAAGACTGATTTGTGTCAGGTATTTTCTCTCAGTGATGGAAAGCTGATGACCATAGTATATTCAATAGCTATTGATTCAGTTCTGAGATTCAGTAATTAACCAACAGGGTTGGTTAGCTTCATTTGGCTAATACTCTTGTTAACATCATAGAAGTTTAGCCTTAGTGTACAATGACATAAAATTTAACAAATTTGAACCCCAGCAGCATCTCCAGGGCTATTGTCTCATGACTTGGTGAAGAATTCTATATTCCTTTCCATTCTTTTTGAAAAGTGAAACTACTCTAGAACCATATGTTAGGTTTAATCTTTATATTTAGTAATCCTTTCATGAATTAGGACAATAATGAACACATGGTACTTCATTGTTCTTTATATGATAAATGTGTGTGCATTTTTATAACAATTCATTTAATATTCATAATTTAACGTATGAGATTGTATTGTTTTGTTGATTTACACATGAAGAAACTGAGGCACACATGGGATTAAACTTACTCAATTAGTAAGTGGCAGAATGAATATTCAAACCTAGGTTGCAGGAACTCTAGACTGTGGGCATAACCACTGTGATTCATGCTCATTTTATGTGTTTAAAGTATATTTCAAGCATATATTTACACTAGTTTAATATATAACATATAATGAGGCTTGTAGCATTATTTGTATTGCAAAGCCAATTTTCTTAGACTCTTTCCCTGGCAATCCTGCTGTTTTTAACCCACAGAATCTTTTAGATTTCTGCCTAAATATATTTAATTTAAGTATCATTGACTACATACCTACATTTGATCCTCTAGCCAACCAGTGTTTTCATATCTCTTGTATAATATTCTTTCAGTGATAAAGGAGTAATAGATGATAAGATAAAATGCTATAAACTGAATTATGTTCTTCCAAACTTCATATGTCAAAGCCCAAATCCCTGATGTAATAGTATTTAAAGATACGGCATTTAGGAAGTAATGAGAGTTAGAAGAGCTTATGAGGGTAGCACCTTCACGATGGTATTATTAGTAGCTTTGTAAGAGAAAGAGTGGGATCTATCTCCCTGATCCCATTTAAGGTGAGGGCACACTGAGAAGGTGGCCGTCTGATAGATAATCCTCACCAGAAAACAAATCTGCTAGTACCTTGATCTTGCCTTCCAGCCTTCATATTTGTGAGAAAGAGAAGACTGCTATTTAAGCCACCTCATTTGTGGGATTTTATTACAGCAGCCTGAGATGACGAAGACAAGAAGGAAGAATAAAGGATGACAGGGTTCTCACTGCAATCTGAACTTAACCAGTTTCAAACCTACTTGTTTTAGTTTATTTTGTTTATAAAATCCCCAGAAGCTATGACTATATATTGACTATATTATATAATAAGTGAATATATTTAATTATAGGTAACATGTACTTTATTATATATATGGAATTGAACTTTCCAGTTTAATAAGTTATTAATTACTTTTTAAAAATAACTTATTGGTGTATAGTACTTTAAGGATTTAAAATTTTTGTCAACAACCTTTTCAATATCTTTAAAGATCAGTTTTCAGCATGTTTCACTGTTGAAATATATTCAGTTTCATAACATAGGTGTCCTTTGCCTGATCTGTAGGAACGCATAGGGTACAACTGGTTTGTGATATGCCTTCAAAGAATTCCTACTCATGGTAATAAGCCACTACACTTCTTGTTTAAAACTCCTCTGAGATCTAACAACTATAATTAGAAACATATACTTGTGTTGAGTTTGGTATGTCTGTAATCAAGGAAAATATTTGTATTTCCTATACTGACTTCTCATTTATTACTGAGTAATAGAATCAAAACACTTTTTCCTGAATAATGCAGTGTATATCCCAAATACCATGAAAATCTGAAGAAGTTAGAAGCACATTTTGGTAAAAATAAAGGATTTTCAGCTTCTAGAAGTGTTTAGAAGGGTCACATTATAGAGCGACACATTGCACAGAGAGCTGCATATCAGATAAAATGAAAATAAAGAGTTAAGGAGCTGTGGATGTAGCTCAGAGTTACAGGGTGTGCCTAGCAAGTGTGAGGCCCTGCGTTCAAGCTCAAGTACTATAAATAAAAAAGTATTAACAGGCCACATCTGTAAGTTCAACACTGTAACAATTTTAATTTTTAAAATTTTACAATTCTAACCGTATCATTAAGGAGAAAATTTCAAGTTACATGAATAAACAAGCATGTGATATAGCTTACTTGGGCTGTATATATTTTTCTACACAAAAACATGCCTCTAAATAAAAAATATTTTTGAAATGTTACTAAAGTATACAAGGCTGAATACATGCCCAAGATTCAGTATTATTCTTTATGAGACTCAAACTATATTTTAAAAATTCAGTGAGGACCTGTTACCAAATCATAAAATATATGTGTGTGTGTGCATGGGTGTGTGTGTGTGTGTTTGTGTGCATATATGCATATTTGTGTAGGTATGTGTTTAGCAATAGAGGTTAGAGAAGCATATATTATATAAGATAATTGTTTGGAAGACAAAAAAGCAATTATTAGCGCTGTATATATTGATGCTATTAAAATATCCCTTCTAATTGTTCAACATAATACAATAATGATATATACAAAACATTGAAAAGGTAGTTAAGTTTGTAAGTGTTTGCTTTTTAAAAGAAATTAGCTTAATTGCTTAGGGTTTAGGTATTGGTAACTAAAATGGAATTTGCAGTTGCATAGTATGGGAATTAAACTGTTTCCTTTCTGTGAGGCTGCAGGCCATTTATCTGTCATCCTCTGTGTTTCCACTGATTTGAACATTGCCCTTCATTCACGGAGGCAGTTTTGTTTATTTCACATTTTTTATCTGTTGTATGCAGTTCTGCACATAATCATAAAAATCTGCCTGTAAGCCTCAAAACATTTAGACATACTTTGAATTAAGGATCCAAAACATAATAATCTATTCTCAGAAGTTTCTTAATACACTCTGCACCAGGAGGATCCTATTTTGTTATGGACAGCATGCTGGTTTTATTTTCCAAATGTTTTGAAAACCAAGGGAAAAAACCGTGAACTTTTAAAATAAAAGTGGTAATCAACTGCTTTTCTCATTTGAACATAATTCATCTTCATTTAACAGATTTTATAATGATGAGTGTAGAATAATTTTTATTTAATGATTTTAATACAGTATATTCAGGACATAGATACTATACTTTTAGAGTATGGCAAATGACGTACAGTGTTACCAATCTGCATCTTAGTAAAGTATATTATTTTATCATTCAGAGAAGACAGAACAGTAACATTAAATTTGATATAAGATCTATGTTTGTTGATGCTGATTACCACTATGAGTGTGAAAGGTCTAAGTGGCAGCGTCTCCTTCATGGTTGGCTTCCCTCCCGCACCCATCTCTGCTGCTGTGGAGACACGTGTGCTCTGTGAGACTGACTTCACGACTGCACCGAGGCAGCCCTCCCCGAGTGACTCTTCTCAATAGGGTAACTTCCTCTCTTTATTTTGAATCTCTTGGAAATTACAATGTTTCCTGCAGGTGTACAGTTCCAGGCAACAGTTTAAAGCTGTCTTTCATAATATCTTGCAAGATATTTCCTTTCCAGGCAGTATCTTGTTTTTTTTCTCCTTGAAGATATACAGTTCTGCAAGGCTGGGTGAGCTTTGAGGAAAATGGATGGCACGTGAATTCGGGCACTAGTTAACATTTTCTCTATCACTTAATTGCCTTTCATTTCTGCCATCATTTGAATGTCCTCACCAAAACACATGTTGAATTTAATCATGACTGTGAGGTATTAACAGGCTGGAAACAATCCTACTATGGCATTTGGAGGTGGGAATTTTGGAGGTTAATTAAGGTTACACAAAGCCATAAAGACTGGTGCCTAATTCAGTGGGACTCTACCTCTATAAAGAGAGAAGAGACCTGAGCTGGCATATTCCCCTTGTTTTGGGATCCCCTGTGCTGGCTTAGCACTCTTAGTGACTGTCCACCAGAAACAAAGACTGAACGAGATGCAGCTACCCAATCTTGAATTTTTCAGATTTTAGAATTATGGGCTGCATAAATCTTTATTTATAAATTACTCAAGTCTGTGATGTTCAATTACAGAAACAGAAAATGGACTTAGCTTCTCTTCAGGGGACCCACTGCAGCTTCAACCACCAGCAATGTGATGAGGATTTATAGTTCTTGTTCCTGCACTCTGGACTTATTTCTCCAAATAGATCCTCCACAAGGATAGCCAGATACACTTTGTTATTCAAACATTCAAAACTAAAATAATCTCTTTCATAACATTTGCAAAACCTGCTCTTTCATCTATACTCCCTGTTTACAGCTCTGTTGAGCCTACAAAGAGTGATATGAAAGTCATTCAAGCCTTTCCCCTCTATTCTTCTCCCTCCTTCATTCTAGGGTACCATCAGAATTGATCTATGCCAGTTGGCTTAATTCAGACTTCTTATTATTTGGCACTGAGCCACTGCAATAGCTTCAATTTTGATCTTGCCTTCATGTTCATATTCTTATTATTTGTACCTTATTCTTTTTTTACCTTATTATTTTTAAATAAAGGGAAATAAGATGTAATTTACACTCAAATTCTTCTTTCCAGAATTATTTTTCTAAAACAAAAATCAGAATATGTGATTTTCTGACTTAATTTGACATAATACCTCCCATTCACTGTTGTTTCCTCTTCAATAATATGAGGATAGTAATAGGAGCTGTGTATATATTGGTTACATACATTACATTAGATAATTGATGATAATTCCTGTCAACTCCTAAAAATATATTGTTGTTAACTTGGCACAACTCCCAACCTCTGTGCTATGGCACACACTACAGAGTTTTGCCTCACTGTTGGGTCTTTGCCAGTGTTGCACCAGAATCTGTAATACCAATGTATCTCGCAAGTCTGTTTCAACGTCATCGCTCTTTGGAATGTCTCATAGTAGAAACCTTCCTCATTCTTGAGTATGAACTTCTTGAGAGCTTTGAGGCTGTCTTGTGAGTTTCTGAAATAACTGTGTCAGGTTCCTAGCATTGAGACTGTCACAAAGAATATTTCTTACAGTGATTAAATGTCATATCTCTATCTCATTCTCTCTCTATACAGCTACCTATTCCTACACCTATATCTAACCATCCACACCATTAGTCAAATGACCCATCTAAAAGGTGCTTCTCATTATGGCACTTTTCTACATGCAAACTCTCAAGTATCTCTTCAAAGTCTAGAGGATAGATTCAGAGCTCGGGGTGACTCTGGAAGTCTCGTCTGATCTGATCTTTGGTTTCCTCTCCATACGATCTTCTACAGGACCTCTGACCCAGGTAGTCCATCTGGAAGCTCTCTGGATGTGCCTCTCTATACCTGGGCATCAGCCATTCTCACCTGTTCCTTATTGTTTTTCTCTTTGCAGATTCACTCTAGGTATCAGCTCTGAGAAGGAGGTTCTAGACAGTTAATCTGTATTATTTGTATTATCTCTATTAATCTGTATTATGTCGTTCATCATCATCACAGGACTGGATAATTATCATTATAATTTCCATCATGTAGTCAAAGACAGTCACAAAAGTTTAAAATTTGTTTAGGGCCATATAATCACATTCTTCCACTAGATCTGAAATTTTAACAAAAGAGAATATGAATGTTTTCCTTCTTATTTTTTCCATTTTTTTTAAGTTTTAAAAATTTTTTATTTTTAAAATATCTTTATTAGTACGTGTTTGCAGTATATAATGATTACATTTAGGGTTGGCAGTTGGACATGCACATAACAGATCTTAATTCTTTTTATGTCCCTTCCCCTCTCCTCCTCCCTCTCTTCCTCTATGTTTTGGTCCCAGAAAATGACTGTCCCCTATTAAAGTTTAATAGTTAAACTTTGTGTGGCCAAAATATCTGCTGGATAAATGAAATGTCTAAGTCAGCTATGTTGTTTGATAGCAGCTCCACTCTCACAACTCTTCATAGAGTCAGTGAGCACTGGCACTGTAGAAACGTTACACCTGATGTACCAGTGTATGTCAAACCTGCCAAGAATCTACTGGCCTCTTCACATTGTCCTTCTGTTGTGAACCAAAGGGGCCTAAGTTCCAGGACGGGGTTATCTGTCAGTTCAGAAATTTCCAACCATATTAGCTGCATGTAGAGGTCTTCTTGACAGGAGGACAGCTTTCTGTTATCTCTCAGAAGGTGTCAGCATGATTGATCTTTTATTTTTTTGGTATTGGGGATTGAACTTGGATCCTTGCTCTTGTGCAGCAGGTGGCAAAACCACTGAGTTAAATCCCTGGCCAACTGATCTATATTATATTGATGGCACTTCAAGAAAAAAATGCAGGTATGTCCTGGCAGGTGATTGTCGAAGGTACTGCAGAGATTCTTGTTAAGAAGACAGGATTTGGAGTCAAAGGATCTAAGTGCATACCCATGTGTGATATTCACTTTATTACTGTAAAGTTATGCTGTTTTCATCTACTGGAGACCCAGCATCATCATCTACACAGCAGATCTAAATTCCTTCTGCAATAACTGTACATAATTTTGGGGTGAGATTTGGTAAGATGCACTAACAAACTGGTCCTGGAGTTTGGCCAACAGTAAGAGTAAGAAGAAGCACTTTAAGGAACTTAATGTTCCAGAATCTATTCACTGTATGCTTTGGTTGTCAAAGACCAAATTACCAAATTTACAAAATGCACTGTCTTCCCAAAAGATTGCCTTTAAATAGTTTTGACAGAATTATTGCCAACTTTAAAACAATGATTTAACAGCTTTAATAAGAATGTTCAATTTACTAAGTGTGAGGTATATTTCTGTCTATTCTTGGCAAACCAGTGAAGTGGTGTATTCAGCAAATTAGTCCTACTGCTGAGAAAACTCTTCTAACACCAGCAGATTTGTGAATTTAAGCTCCAGGAGGATACAGAATGTGTATCTTGTTTAATGTTGTTTTGTTAATGCTCAGCAGTGTGCCTAGAACATAATTAATTGAATAAATCTTCATTGAATAAATTAATAAATGTGTCTGTATATGAGACTGTGGATGACTAGTATGCAGAAACCAACTTTAAAGTGAACATTGATTATTCCAAAATTCAATGCTTTCTAAGTTTTGGTTAGTCTTGTCATTTTAATATATTATTTGTAAGGTTGCATTCAACATTCTTGCATTAGATGACAATGGCTCCTTGGAAGAATATAAGAATATTAAACATATTCCTAAGTTTAAGTAAATTCAGTCATGAATGTAGATAGGTATTTCAATTCAGCACTAATAATCACCTAGAAAACCAGTTGTAATTATTCCAGAATTAAAGAGAAATCACATACTTTGGTATACATATTTAATTTACTTACTTAGACAGAATAATGGTTTAATCAGTAGGTGGTTGGAAGTCAGAAAGACAAAATAAATTTTATTAATGTGTTCCATAATTTGTCTCATTTTCATGTGAAGGACTGAATTGTTGCCCAGAATTCTGAAAAATCACCATATTCAAACAATGTGCTTGTAATTGATGACACAATTAGGTTCATTATCAAGACAAATTTTGAGCTTCTGCTACAGTGCTTTATTTTGGATAATGGAGGGTTTTTCAACCAAAAGAAAGTGATTGAATGATGCAGTGCCAAGTTGACTTATTTTATGTGACATCTCTGAATTAGCCAAGAAACATGAAAATGTCATTTCCTATTTTTCAACCTCAAGTGAAATCAAATGTATTTTATCAAATGACAATGAGATAGTTTATTATGACACTAAGAATAGATGTGTGGCTGTCTTATTGTTCTTAGCTACGGATTTTAATACTTAATCAAAATGTGCTCTTCTGTTATTCTACCTGTACACTTTCTTGATCTTGATGTATCAGGAACAATTATGTATTTCTTTGAAGATAAGGTTGAGCCAAAGTCCATGAAAGAAATATGTTGGGAGTGTGACTGAGAGGTGTAATGGTAAAGAATAGAAGCTGCAAGGATGAAAGCCACCAAAAAAGCACATGTATATTCATTACCATATATGCCATAATTCTATACATATTCATCCATTCTTATAGTCTTAATCAATTTAAAATATGGATCTAGTTTTGAAGTTTTCATTGAGAAATCTTGCTTCTGATTATAAATAGACATATCTAAAAATGTCCCTTAAAATTATGCCAACCATAGTGAAGATAGCCTTTATAATTTTAGCACATCTTTATTTCTCACTCCACTGAGAGTATATATTTAATATATAAAATATATGAACATGCATTATATTATAATCATTGTATAGTATAGTACACATGATATAATATATATAATTAATACACAAGACTATAGTAAAATAATTGTATGTATGTAGTATAAATTAGCATATATTTGTGTATATATTATATATACATATGTATTATTAATTACTGTATATAGAACCATTATATATATAGGTATATATAAATGTACAAATATATGTAATAAATACAATTCATTTTTTCTGTTGTAGTTTATAAATGAAATCCATATTTAATAGTAAAGTGGATCACGAAATTATAAAAGTCCATCATATGTTGGTGGTCATGGGTGGTAATTTCAGGTATTCATTAACTGCTTATGATTTGTATGAAGCATATTGCAGCTAAATTCTGTGAATTAACTTCTATCTTCTCTCTGCTAGGTATTAAATAGAGAGTATTTTTCTTGAGGCACTGATTATTTTGTGTTGTACACTGAAGGCTGAAAGGCATTTTTGTGGGTTTCAATTCATAGTGCAGTCTTTTCTGGGGAATTTTGCTTTGGAAAAATCACTTTAAAAAATTCTCCACAGAAGTCCTGAAGATTCTGTTGGCTTCTGAATATTTGCACCTTTTAATCTTGAGGTTGCATCTTAGATGTCAGTGATATTTTTATATAGTAATTTTATGAGGCTATTTTTTTAACCTATTTAAATTTATTTGTGGTGCATTGGCTGCTACTCAAAAGGAAGCAGATGATTGCATATGTTGAGATAAGACAAAGGCCTTTCATTTTATTTTCCAGTAAACACTAGAAGATCAGCCTCAGTAAAATATATTTATATTCATGTCTCACTTTAGGTTTTTGGGAAGACTGATCTTTACCAAGGCTGACCTGAAAATTAACCTTGAGGGTGTCTTCAGGGACTGTCAGTCTCAGTGTTAAGCTGTCAAGTATGGCATAATGGTAAAGGGCAACAGCCCTAAAGTCAAATGCCTGAGTTCATGTTCTCCACTTACTAGTTCTGCGACCTTGAGAAAGTTAACGATCTTGTAAAATAGAAATTGCATTTCATTGAAGTTTATAACATTTAGAGTTCCTGGAGTATTAGTGTGGGCTTAGTAAGAGTCAATTACTACTACTGCTATTCTATTACCACTACAATGAAATTATTATTATGACTACCATCATTATCATTGTTGTCGGTTGACACGATGATTTTTGCCAAATTTTGCTGGTGCATTTGAACTTGCTTCTTCAAGGCTTTATCTATTACACTGCTTCTCAAGCCCAACTACTAATAAGAAACACCTGGGGAATATTTGCAAAAACTCCAACACCTGGATTCACTTTCAGACTAGTTAAAGCTGATATACCAGGGGTGGAACCTAGGTATTTGTTTCACATGGGCTACTCTGTGGTGTGGCGATCCATAGGAAACATGATCCATGGGAAAAATGATCACACAAATTCTTCTACTTTTAGCCTCTATTTCCTTTCTCTCCCTTTTCCCTCAACAAACATACTTACCTTCAACTTTCATAATTACACATCTGAAGTTTTCATTTAATTCAAAAGTCTTAGAGTTCAACCTAATTTTGTTTGGTACTAAATCTGCTCTTTTAATGTATGTGTATGTGTGTGTGCATATAAATACTGTATGTACATTTTATTTTATTTTACTTTTGCAGTACTGAGCCTTTGCACTGAGCTGAATTTCCAATCCTTTTTCCTTTCTTTTTATTTTGAGACAGGGTCTCACTAAATTGCTAAATTGCCTAGGCTGGAAACAATCCTCTAGCTTCAAAGATAAAAAGATATAATCAAGAATAGTAAAAAAAAAAACATAGATAACAGCTACATGGAAATATAAAGATTCCTCCCAAATGGTGAAGTAACAGGCATGTACTACCTCCCTTACTCTAACATATATGTTTAAAATCCCATAATAGTTTAAATTCATTCCAGACTTACTTAGGGGCCAATTTGCTCCTTTACCTCTCAGAGCTTTATGGCTTATAAACTAAACTCTCATCAGTCCCTCTGTTCTCTTTCCTTTGGTGTTTTCTCTGTGTTTATACTACCTCAGTCCAGCTCTAGATCATCCCAACTTATTTCATTCCCTGCTCTTCCTTTGCTGCAGTTGAGAAATCTTACATTCTTATCCTCCTATCACCCATGGGATGCAGGCTTCCCATTATATCCTTTTGTGTTTCTCAAGATGCTTTTCTTTGTTTTTGGTACCAGGGATCGAATTCTGGTCCTTGCGCTTGCAAGGCAAATGACAGAACCACTGAGCTAAATCCCCGGCCCAATCTTTTTTTTTTTTTTGGTACCAGGGATCGAACTTTGGACCTTGCGCTTGCAAGGCAGACGCCAGAACCACTGAGCTAAATCCCCGGCCCCTGAAGATGCTTTTCTTATGCACCTGGCTGATAGTCCAGAATTAAGAATCCTCTCACCTGCTTGTTCCTCTTCAAACTTCACACTCTCAATGAAAGCAAGAGCCTTCCTTTGTTCACTGCACAGTCTGATCACCTTTTTAGTCAGGGCTGGCTCCTCCCTGCTTTTGGGCTGATGTCCCTATAAAGGAGTCTTTCTTGTCTTCTTCATTATATCCTGCTAGGTATAATCTCAAATGTTTCCATGCTATAAGATCCTGCTGTCCAGTATCATATGTACCATTATTATTATTCCTTTTGTTAAAGAAGAAAACCAAAACACAGTTAAGGATTCTTCATAGGTTCCATCATTACCATTATTATAGATAAACGGTAATACTTTGGCCCCTCCATCCCTCTCTATTTACAAAGATTTTGTTTCCATTTTTTCATTTTCTCAGAGTGGGGAAAAAGATAAGAACCAAGAGAGGTTATGTAAAGGTACAAATTTCCAATGATGAATGCCATTATATTGTATACCTAAAATGTACTAATAAAATTAATAAAAAAATACTTCAGTTCACTAACACTTATGTTTGAAAACAATTTGGATCACAAACAAAATCTTGTTTCCATTAGCAAACTCTGCTTTGGGTGCCAAACATGACCACGGCCATCTTCCCCACACAAACACAAATTCAGCAATCTTCCCCCAAATTGTAAAATAAATTAAGTTCATAAACCGAGAAACTATCATCTCTAGCTGCTGCTCTCTCCTCTCTTTTATTGGATGATTTCTTTTTCCATCTAGATCTCAAACTGTAATTGGAATTTCAACCCATTTTCACATTCAGAGACGTGCCTCCTCTCTGTTTTCTTCTTCCTGATTCTTGACTGTCCTTGTCTGCACACACACTATGCTTCTTACTCTCTAGAGCCATGCCTCTGCCAAATGTTCACTATGTTCTGGATTTTCATTTGCTTCATCTCTCTGGTGAAACCATGTAACTTAGGTTTCCAGTTACCTTCCAATTGCCACATCTAAAGGATGCCATTCATTCTTTTTAACAGCTGAAGTAATTTTATATTTTTTATATATCTTGTTTCTTTTTTCCCATTCTTCTCCCCTCCCTTCAACACTTCTTTCCTTCCTTATTTACAGAAGCTTTATTTCTATTTTGTCCTCCTACTCTCTTTTTTTCTTGTCCTTTCCTTCCTTATTTTACCTTTTAGAACTTTAGGTATTGCTCTAATCTCCTCTTTATTGAACCACTTCATCTACCACCTTACCAGACACCTGTATCTTCTCCTTTGCTCATGAAAGTTCCCCAGAATTACTGTGTTGGTTCTTCTTTCACATACCATTCTAGAGTTAATGATGATATAAAAGTCAATATCTAATTTCAAAACAAAATTCCCACTCTAGATTTATCTCACTACTGCATAGTTGGCAAAAGATACCCATAAGCACTCTTAGCTTGAACTTTCTCCCCATAGCTGCTCTATCTCATCCTGTCCTATGGACAATGATATGGTTGTCAGCAATAGCCATTCTTCTATTTTCCTTATTTCCAAGAAAAACCAATTATAATGTTCTTTCAACTCTACTTACCATCCAGCCCCAGTGCTTACCTTGGTTGAGAAACACCTGGTCTTCACGTGGCAAACTTTGCCTGTCTTTCTAAATGTATTTCTTACTACATCATTTCAAGCACACTATGCCCAGATAAGTATAATTCCATGCAACTATGGTATATGTTTTATTTTTGCCGTTCTTGATTACATCTATTTATCTGTGACAGAGTTCACATATTACCTGACTTAAGAAGCTCTCGTCCCTTGAGTTCCATATCTCCCTAAGAATGTCTCTAACATGTAAGGCATCGCATATTAAAATTTATGTAACTTTTGGCTTATTTGGCCATTGGTTCTATTAAACTAAATCTGTGTAGGGCAGGGTCCTCATCGATTATTTCAGTATCTTCAGCACATCATAAAATGTCTTACCAGAGTAGATATTCAATAAAAAATATATGAATAATTAAATGAATTTCAACTGACCACTAAGCCAAAAGAAAGATAACAGAGTAAGTTTACTTTTACTGCAACTATGAAGTGTTAAATGGCAGACCTTTAGGACAAATTTTTCTCAGCTTAGGAATCAGGGTTTGAATAAATACCTTACTATAGATGTTTGTCCTGCATTATAACAAGATTAGTTCTTTTTTTCTTTTGCTCTTAAACTTGTTTTAGTTCTGAGTTGAGCTTTGCACACATTGGGTGTGATGTGATATTATACAGATGAGGGTTTGAGAAAGAATGAGAGTCCCTAATCCCTTAGTAATCTCCCTGTGGCCTCAGGGTCATTTTTGCAGTTGGACTGTATGTCAGTTAATTGTAGTCACTGAATTAAAGTTGAAAGACCCCTTAGGGATTATGTACTACAACACTATTATTTTACATAGGAGAAAACCGGGTCCCATGGTATTAGCTTTTGTGCCATAACAAATTACCACAGGCTTTTGCATTTACAACCACAGGAATTTATTCTCTCAAACTTCTGGAGGCTGGAAGTTCAAGGTCAAGGTGCTGGTAGAGCCAAAATCTCACAGAAGGCTCCACACAAGGAGAACCCTGCCTTGTATTGTCCAGCTTTTCAGAGGTACTGGCTTTGCTTGGCTCAGGCCCATATCCCTCCATCCCTGCCTCTGTCTTCATGTAGCCTTCTTCCTGGTGTCATTCTGTGCTTCCTCTCCTTGTTTGTTACATGGAAACATGTCACTGGGCTTAAAACTGAACCTAAGTTAAGGAGGACATCATTATGAGGTCTTTAACTAAGAAACTTTGTCCAAATAAAGTCACAATCTGAGGTTCTTAGAGGACAGATCTAACCCACTGTCACCACCTCTCTGAAGACCAAGGATGGGGCAACTGTGGGTGGATTAGAGCTTGTTTCCTGTCCCCTGCGGAGCACAGCTGCAGACCACCTGCACATTACCTGGCAGGAGATGCTCTGGCAGAGGGCAGAAGTTTTACTGATCTCATATGACCAAGATCTTGGCTGTAATTCTCCATTCACTGTTTGTTATGTGTGCTCTGAAACAGTGTTATGGTCTGGATGCTTCTGTCCCTGCTGTCTCCCAAGCATATAGTGACACCTGTCATGAATGTGATGACTTTAGGAGATGAGGCCTTTTAAAGGTGATTAGATTGTGAGAGCATAAATAGGATTCATTTCCTTATAAAAAAGACCTGTTGAGCTGACTTACCCACTTCCACCACATGCAGACACAGTGAGAAGACATTTTCTTTGAGAACATGGATCTCACTAATCACTGAATGTACCAGTGTCTTGATTTTAGACTTGGAAGACTTCAGAACTCTGAGAAACAAATTTCTATTGAATAAGCTCCTCAGTTTTTGATATTTTGCTTCAGCAGTGTGAACAAACTAAGACACACATAAACTCAGGAAAAGTGTTTAATGAAAAGGGCTGAAATTCTATCCTGAGTGATGCTTCTAAATCCTTCCTATATTATTTGATCCAACTATATTTGAAAATACATTTTCTCCCTGGAAAGAATTAATACATGTTGTATCATTTCATTTTCTTCCCATATTATTTATATATTTGAATATATATTATATATGAATATATGTATTCAAATTTTCCAGTATAAATTTTATCCATATTAATTAGTTTTTATACTTCAGTACACAAATTAGAAGGGATCTCAGACAGATGGTAGCCTCTGAAGCATCTCTAGTTCCATAGTTTCTGCACAAAAACAGTGAAGATGCCAAGATATGCATGGAGTAGCTATTGTATAGAAGTAAAGTTATTTCTTTCTTCATCATTCTGGTGAAGAAAAGATGTTCAAAGAGTTCAGGGAAAAATTTAAACAAATCAGTGTCTGGTCAAAGATTTGCTCTCTGATGTGTGTGTGGCTAAAGCACATATCTTCTGTACCTCCTTTGTGTCAATACTTGTTGATGGGGTGACTAAGTCAGAAGTAGAACAGCAGCACAATAGATATATATTTGGTGGCATAAAAATGTCCATCAGAAAGATTGATAATTATCATGTTAATTTTATATCAGAGTTGTAAGTGTAGATTTGTAAGGTCAGAGACTCAAGGTCAGGCATCCAAATGGAAACGGATGTAGGCAAGAGCCAAAGCAGTCTTGTGGTAACCAGTCTTGGCAAAGTATTAACTAGTAATCCTGTGTGGATAGTTGGAAAGTTAACCATGCTAAACATTTATTTATATTAAATTCTTATCTTTGCATTTGCCAGCTTATTTGTATGCTGGTTAAGTGGGTCATAACCTTTCTGTAGTTCTGTAAGGCTCAGTTGTTCTAAATAATGATATTCTTGGCTTTATAAATACTTAAGTCATAAGAATTTGCAGTTAAACGATGGAGTTCATCAGGAGAAGGCAAACAAAATAGCTATAACTAGCCTGGAGCCCAGAATAGTTGATGAGGGACAAGGTTCAAAAGCAGCTGCTCTAATCAAGATCTTATATGTATCCCATTCTATGTTGTTTTAAAAATAATTAGGAACTGTGTTTTCCATTTATCTCATTCATCAAAATTACATAAACCTTTTAAAACACAGTTTATAAATCCCTATGACAAATTCAAATAGTGTATACATCATAGTTTAATTCTTTATGTATTTGCCAAAATTCTTTTGTTAAAAGGAGGGATATGGAAAAATAACAGATACCAAAATTATGCTGAATTATTACAAAAGCAGTTATGTTCTAATAGTGATTATTTTTTCATATCCAAACTGTGATAAAACTGTTTGGGGACTACAAATTTATCAAGTTTCCTCCAAGGGCTTTGACCCTTTTAGACAGACTGTCACTGATTATTGAATTAATATTATAGCAAGTGCGAAGATAAAATGTGCTTGATTATGTTAGTGCCATGCTAACATGGGGTCCCTCAAGGAAGTATAATGAGAAGTTGCCTATATTGGCTGGTGCTTGTTGGAATGTCTGTTATGTTTATTTCTCCAGGACTGGATATCTTCCATTTCTATATCTGACCCCTTTTACTTTTTTGTCCTACATCTTATCTCTTGTTCTAAAGTTGATCTCAGAGCATGCTATGTGCATGTATAAATCTACCAAAATGAAACCCGATAATCTGCATAACAAAAAGGGTGAAAACAAAACAAAACAACAATAGATCTCTAGCCGCTGGATCAATATTCAGATCAAACTAGCTTTGCCACTTGTCCTCCTCTGATCTTACACTTCAGTTTTAAGCAACCTCTCCCTCCTTTCTTTTCTTCTTGCCTCACTTTCTCTCTCCCTCCCTCTCTTCTCTCCCTCTTTTCCTCCCTCTCTTTCTTAGTTCAGTCAATACATATTAGTTAAGAAATATGGGATAAAAAAGAATTATGGGATACACTTTGGCTAGATGCTAGAGTTGCAAAATAAACACAATTCTTCTCAGAGAGCTTATGCTCATTAGATATTGAATGTGGAAAACAACAGTTTAAAAGGTGGATATGCAAACTACAATGGAAGTACAGTGAGAACTCACCTTACTTAAACTTCAGGGAAGTGATCCCTAGAGAAATGGCATCCAAGAAATCTATAGGATGTTTTGAGTACAGCAAAATAGAGTGAAGCAAGAATGCTCTCTCTAAAACAGTGCATGTAAAGGTTCTGATGTGAGAGAGCATGTTTGGGGAACAGAAATATAGAGACAAAGAAATCACAGGTGGTAAAGGCTCACTCTTCATTTGAAATGTGTTAGACTTGGCAAAAATAAATCATTGAATTATTTTAGGGCAAAAAGAAGTACATTCGGAGAGGAGGGACACATTCTTTTGCCCAGCTATAAGCTCAGACGGACCATTCCCAGATTATGTAGGGCACAGATATCGACTGGCACTGACCCAATGAGATAATTATAACATTAGATCTGTAGAATCCTACTATAGATCATGCTGTGTCATTTGAATAACTCCTGGATGCTCCTGGTCCCTAGTGGAGGTAGAGCATCTAGCTAGGGAATATCATATAATCAGGTGGCCTGGGGTATGGACACACATGGACAGTCAGAAGTGTTTGTTCTTGTTGATTAGGATCCTAAAAGGAGCAATTTTGGAATAGTGAAGACCACACAGCTTGGGTAAAAGTCATATACAAAAACTAGGAGAATGAGCACAAAAATCTTTAGATTTCATGTCAATACATTCTAAAATGAAGGAACTAACAGACAAGATGATTTTTCCCACCATTTTAAGCAGCCTTCACACTCACTTAACCAAGTGTTTGACCAGTGGGGTCATGAACAGAAAGGCAATGGAGGTAAGGATTGCACATGACCCAGTGGCTATTTAAATAAAGCCCCTTTACAATGAGAATCTAGCTGTTGATAGAAATTAGCTACTGCCTACTTTGATGGTAGCAAAGAACAACATTGAGTCTTCCATATAGTTTCATCCTTTAAAAGACAAACTAACCACTAATGAAAACAGACCCTTTCTACAGTGGAAATTAAACAATTTTTTCTCAGGGGAAACTGATAACTTATTTTGGATATAGGTTTGTCTCTCATGCCTGCATGAGATGATGTATCTCCATTAACACTATCTAAGGGCTATTGTATGAGTAATCCATACAAACACAGTAATTTAAACCATTCCAATTGCAAAATGAAAAGCCAATTGTGAGACAGTTAAGACAAATCGAGGAGAGAAAAATAAAAAGCATATTTAATATTTCAGAGGGAAGCAGATAATGGTTTAGGCAAGGATTGTGGCATGGTGATGGGCCAGTTCTGGGGGTGGAATCTACAATATAAATTGATTGGATATGGAGGGAGGAATTATATCATTTAGCTTCCCATATGGAATAGTGCCTTTTGCTATCTTAGAACTCATACCTGCTACTCTACTGCCTTTTGTCACTGATTTCTCCAGGATTTGTGGAGAAAAGTATGTTGTCTCTGAACACACATTTATTTTGGGATTTGGCTACTTGTTTCCAAATTCTTGTTGAAACCATTGACCATGGAGAGACATAGATTGTCACAAATCAGATTTCAATTAGATCCCACTTTCCTTTTAAACTATTTTAATTGCTTTTTCCTGGGTACATTCTCAATTTTCTGTTTAGTGTTGTTTTTTTTTGCTTCTCAGTCTGACAGTGTATGATTAAGCATTCTTTATCCAAGTGAATCCTACTCAGGATAAGTAATAGATCACTATTAATTACAATAACATCATTCTGAACTAATTCATGCAACAGTTTGCCTCAACCCATGCAACTATTCAAGCTTCTTACATGTACTGGTCAGTAAGGATACACCATTTTCCTTAGGATTGGATGTTTCCTAGGGGTCATAATGTTACTTTTTCCTATGGATGAGAGATAGCTTGGATGCCTTAAACTATGAGAGTATACCTCTGCTTACTTCATCCCTTAGATCTCATCTCTTTATTGGAATAGTTAAGCCTTCTGTCTAGCTGAGAGCAGAATTCCCACTCTGCAACTTTTTAAACATTGTGGAAACTCTGGTCACACCTAGTGCTTTAAATATATGGTTCTCATACTTTGCCATATCTCAAGATATATTCATTTAGAATTCCCTATTAGTGAATTCATTAAGGAATTGAATACAAGCCTGGCTCTGGAAAAATCTTGCTTATGATCTTTGATGTTTGAGAAGAACTGGGTTTTGAAGCAAGTAAGAAATACATGTGTAAATTCTTAGGCAGTAAAAATAATGCAAATTGCAATTAAATGTGTATTATTCCAAGTACATGAATAAACACGTTTTATCTGCAGTAGAGACACCTCCCTTCTTGGATACATTCATGTTCTCTTTGTTATGGCTACACTGTTAAATGACATATTTTAGTTTCCTATCAAGTTAGGAAAGGCATATGAATGAGTGAATGGCATTTAACATATGGAATTGTGAAAAAACGTGCGAAGCTCAAGTTCTGGCTGGGCCTCCTAATAGTTCGCCTCCCCTATGTGTGTGTCCCATTCTGGTGGACTGGAATGGAGTCTACCATCACCAAGGCCACCTTTAAATCTGCAGTCTGAAGAGGTTGCTGAGTGACCTGCTGACCTTGGGGACCTGTGCACATGTTCAGTACTGTTCTCTGAATAAGAAATTTTTGTGTTTAAACCATTAAACTTCGTTATAGCTGATAGCTTACTTGTTTTATATAGTACCAAAATTAATTAAAAATTAAAAAAATAAGAGTTTATTTCTATCTCAATATTCTAAAGTATACTTTTTTAGGAAATGTAGATCTTAACTGGTTCTGAATAAAGGGATTTGATTTCAATAAATTAAGGTAGGAGCAGGAGTGGATTTTTAAGATATGTGACAATTTAAGGCTAAAATCAAGGCAAGATTTTTGTTCAAATAAGTATGGGAGGCTAAGCAGCAAATCAATTTGAGCAAAGCAGAAAGATTTTAAGTGATTCAAGTAAAAGATGGATGGGAAGATTATTTAGATTTTGGAAGGCCTTGAATATCTGGATAAACATTTTGATTTTATAACTTTGACAACATTTATACTTCATTACTGACACAATGAAGTACTGTTCTAAGAAGATTAATCCTGCACACATAGTTTGAAGCCAAACTGAACTGTCTCTGGAAGTCCAAATAAAGAGGTCTGAAAGTTTTATATGAACTACTAAAACCAAAATTATTAGGCTGAAATTTGGAATTGCTATTTTAGTTATGAAAAGATATTTATATTTCAATTTAGCAATTCTAAATCTTAAACATTTTCTTCTGTTTTATAAATAAAAATTAAAAAGCAGAAGTAATCAATATGAACTGCCTCTCAGCATGACCAAAGATTTGCCTAATTATGAAATGAGGAACATTTATTGTGTAGAACTAAGTTGCACATTAAACACTCAATTTCTTTTACTCCATGCACTGTAATTGGAAAGAAGAGAAAGACATTATAGGACTTATATTAATTATAGTTGTATCTAAGGGCATATAAGTCAGGTCATAACAAGGTGTTACTGTGTACAGCATAAGACCACACAAAGGACAGGGTGGTATTCAAGGGTAACTTTCCTGAGCTGTGAGAATTACAGTCAACAAGAGAACACTGATTCTCCTTTGGCATCATCAATTATTTTGTAGGATCATGAGGTCAAAAGGATTGGAGGTGGAGCTATCAAAGAGCTAGACATATATAAAGTAGCAGGCGATAAACTATGAAGGAAATATGAAACCACAGATAAATCAGGAGGAAATGAGCAATTCAATAACGACTTCGTTCATTGAACTTTCTTTAGTGTGAAGAATGAACGTTTAATGGAAAGCGGGAATAAAGTAGGACCAGAAATCATAAAACAAAGTTTCAGGTCTACCTATTTAAGTCCATTAGAGCCTCTTTATTTGGGAAACTGCTCAGACAGTGGTTAGAGAAGTGGGATAAATAGCACTGGTATCCTCAGTGAGGTACTTAGAACTGCTTAAATGCTTCTTATCAGGCTACCATTAAATTCACTCGTGAGGAAGAGAAAGAAAACATATCAGACTAATGCATATTACATTAATTTTCTTTTAAATCCCCTTCTCTCTAACTTAAATCTTCATTTCTTCATTTTAATTCTCACATTACTCATAGTCAATTCTTCTTAAAATAGGTTGTGTTTAGCATGATCATCTGGAAACAACTTAAACAAAATATGTTTATACGTAAATCCAGCTTTCTAATCTCCAAGGACTTTCAAAGTGATCAATATTGGCCAGTTAAATATTGCATCAGTCAATACCAGAAAGCAAACACTAGAAGAACAAATAAACATCAGGTTCTCCTTCTGAGGACCGGGATGGGGGAGGGGGAATCTGCACTGCAGTAGCCCCTTCCCAGCAATCTAGCATCTCAGGTAACATGCCATGTGACCTGTGCTTACAGATTCCTTTAGCGGGACTCACTGATTACATAGGCCCTGTCTGTGTTTTTAAGTGCAACAAAGCCTCAGAATTGTGATTTACCATATTTATTAATTACTTATTTATTAACTATTTCTTGACTACCTACTTTGTTTTAGGCGTGAGAATGCATTTTGGGTAAACCATTGGAAGAATTATCATAATCCTTTCTCTCATAGATAAAACAAATATTAAGCAAATAATTTTAATAAATTATAATAAGCTAGGATATGATTTATAATGGAAAGATGCAGGATGGTGTTCAGGAATATAGCAGGGAGTTAATTCTAATCAACAGGCTGCAGAGTTTCTTCCTGAGAAACTGATGTTTAAGTTGAGACTTAGAGGAACAGTGAGATAAGCCAGAAGAAAGTGTGGGGAAGCAGAGGGTTCTTGGCAGAAAGAAGATTGTTGGCCAAGAACATGAACAGCTTAGTGAGATTAAAAAAAGTGAAAGAATTTCAGTAGATTTGGAGAATGAAACATGTGTCGAGATTTTCAGACAATCTGCAGATGAATCTGGAGGCTCAGGCCATGTAGTATACCCACGACCTTATGTTAAATTTTGTCTTAGGACCAGTGAAAATTCATTGAAGAGTTTCAAGCAGTGAGGGCTTGATGCCATAGGACAAAGAGTGAATAAGCAGCAAGTAAAACAGGAGGTTGGAAAGTCTGTTGGCAATAATTCTCATATATGAGAGTGAGATGACACATGTTTGCACCCAGATTGAAATAGCCTGAATGGAAAGAACTGGACAAATTCAAGTGCTATTTAGAAAGCAGACCCATTGCATGTCTAAAATGGTGGGATCAGATATGGTTTCAAGGCAGCTGGTTCCAGAAACAGATAGATGGTATTTTATTTTCTACAATAAAGGAACTCAAAGAAATGAGAAGTTTTAGAGGGAAAATGATTATTTGTCTTAAACTGTAATTAGATGGTTGTATATTCTTGTCCACAACTCAAGAGGCATCTAGAATGGAGTGTGTGTGTGTGTGTGTGTGTGTGTGTGTGTTATACATATATTTGGGAAATATTGACATATAGAAGATAAAACCTTAATAATAAATAATGTTACTGAAATTGTTTTGGCCCACAGATAGGGTAGAAGTGATAGGTACACAGGGAGACCCAATCCTCTATAAGAGACAAGAGAGATGCTTAGGAAATAGAAAATAATAAAGAAAATGTTGTCAGCAAAGTCACAGGCATAATGTTGTGAGAAAGGAGGTTTCTCTTGAATGTTAGCAGAAATAAGGACACAAAACTGTTAATTTGGCCAAAACAACATTGGTTGTTATTGTTGCCTACAGGAAAAGGAATTCCAACAGATTAATGGTAGTGGAAACCAGAATGCAGTGTGATGTTATGAACCAGAATGTTAGTAGAGATGGAAGTATTAGAAAGGTAGTTAAGGTCCACTGAAAGCTGTTGTGATTTTATAACTTTAGAGTATTTAAATATTCATGAGAAGAGGAAAGTTTGATGATTGTCTTAGTTACTTCCTTGTTACTTGGACAAAATACCCAATATCCACAAGTTAAAAGAGGAAAGGTTTATTTTAGCTCAGTTTGTAGAGGTTTCAGTCCATAGTTGGCTGAATCCAAGGCAGGGAGAAACAGTTCATAGTGTGGCAGGCAGGAATCAGAAAGCAGCAAAGCAGCAAGACTTCCTTTCCCCTTTATTCTATTCAGGTTATAAGACTATTGTGATACCACCTACACCCAGGTGGGCCTTCCCATTGTCCACACTTAGTACTATGCTAAACCAATCAGTGGACAAATTTAGGTATTACACTTTTCATTCATATTCACATAGCCTAGATCCAGCCATCTCCAAAAAGCCCTACCTACAAGTGCAGAAGGCTTTTGTTGGGGGGGACATCTAAACACAAGCCATAACAATAATACAGACAAGAGATGTGCAATAGACAGAAGAGCTCTGCACTACATATCCATAAGTAATGTAAGGACTCTGATATTAGAAGCCAGTCATTTTTTTTAGAAATAGTTTGATGCCTTATCAAATATAAGGGAGCAAGGAAGTTGTTTTATGAAAAATATTGCCCACTCCCAATTTCCCTTTTTTCTTGGCCTTTATCTTTATCACTTTTTGGTTTACTTATATAGTTATCATTACTTTAAGCTGTCAGAATAATAAGTATTCAAAAGCACAATTGGCTTTCCAATAAAGGAGTAAAAAGAAATTATTTTTCTCTATGAAGTTTTAAGTAATCTCCACTTTGACATTCAATCATTAGTCACTTCATGTTGGAAGTATGTTCTCAGAAATATGTGGTTAGACAGTTTTGTCATTGTGTGAACATTACAGAGTGTAGTCACACATACCTAGATGGCCCAGCCTACTACATACCTAGACCATGTGAGGTAGGTATTACCAGCAAACCTGGAGATCACGTCACTATACTAGATACTGTGGGCAATTTGAACATGAGAATGTTTGGGTATCTAAACATATCTAATGAGAGGAAAGAAAGCTAGTATCGACTTGACTTTCACACGAGTGAAGGTCCTTTTCAGACATCTATCTCTGAAAAAGAGAGGGTTCACTCACATCAATGATTTGTGTGGTAAGAAATTTTCTTCCAAAATCCTCTCATTTGAAGTTTCCAAAAATTCTTCAGCTGGCTTCATATAAGCTCTCACACTTCTTATTGTGCAATAAATAGAGATTCTTGAATGCTTAATCCACCCAAAACTTCCAGTAAATTCAACATCATAGTTGGAGTTGGGCTTGCTTCCCTCCTCCCTCCCTCCTTCCCTCTCTCCCTTCCTTCCCTCCCTCCTTCTGTCCATCTTTCTTTCCTAAAGTAACAGAAATTTAATGACATATATGTGGTATGATAAAACATTGAGTGAATATGTCTTTAAATTTTTTTTAAAAAATTGTAGTAAAAGACACATTGCCATTAATTCCTCTCAAAATATTCCTCTTTGCTTTGAACCCAATCTTTTTCTTTGGCTGCAGTCACCATAGTACTGAGAGGATTACTGTCTGTGACTTCTCTTTAGCTCAGGTCATTAAAGGTTCTTCCACAACTGACAGAGGCCCCTTCTAGAATTTTTGTTGGTCCTTTGCTGTCAGGGGAGCAGATCCGATAATAGCTTCCATAACTGTGCCCTTGTTCTTTGGATCTTGGCTATGGTGACATAGAATCTGCCTGGCTGGAGAGCAATCACATTACTGACTCTCTGCCTTCATAGTCTTTTTTTTTTTTTTTTTTTTTTGTAGAATGAAATAACATGTGTCGATTTATACTTGTATAGAGTAAAGCTATAAAGAGCATGTCACAGAATTTATACTTAAATTCTCTATTAACCAAAATTATTTATTCACAAACAACCAATAACTTTCTGAAACTATTAATAAATAACTGAAAAAGTATATTTTCTAATTTATTAACAAAATACAGATAGCCATTTGAGACTATCAACTTGGACTTTGTACATATACACCAAAATTGGATTCACTTAACATGAAATTTCTTGCAGTACAAAAAATTAAAATATTTGCTTTATAATACAACTCATCTACAAGGTCTGATCAAAGTATATGGGATTGCTTAGATTTTATTTATATGCCTTCATGGTCTTTAATCACTTTTAATTTTGAGTAATTTTAATATAATTGTCCAGGTCAATTCCTCTTTCTTGGAATATTACAAGTGGATTTTGTATGCTTAGGGGCCATAATGGACCAAAAAATAAACTAAGGACAAGAGAAAATAATGCAGGTGAGAGACAGTAGTTACAACATGCATGAGGCTACTGCTGGTGTAACATGGCATGAGGTTCCACTGCTGACTTTTCTTGTAAGTAAGAATACACTCAAAATAATGATAAAAATATAATATATAAAATAGAAGAGCTATTAACATAGTCATTTACCATGGTTATCATGCATCATATATTATTTGTAACTGTATGCGCCATGCTTCTACATGACTGGAAGCACAGCGAGTTTATTTACACCAGCACCAGCAAAGACACCTGAGAAATGCATTGTGCTATGATGTCACTAGGTGATAGGAAGTTCTCAGCTCCATTATTATCTTAGCAGACCCCTGTCATATATGTGGCCCATCATTGACTACAATGTCATCATGAGACACATGACTGTATTAAAAGCCAACATTAAAGCTTATAAGCATTAGTGCCTGATGGATCCATTAGGTTAAGAATAATATATACAGGAAAAAGTATTTGGTTAATTTGGTAATTTTCAGTTGTCATCATCTAAAGCTTGCCATATATTATAGCCAATTTAGATTTTATGTAGAGACTTGTTGTCTACATCATTAATCACGATCAAACTTTCAGTCCTTACTGTATTTCCTTTTGGCTATAGTGAAGAAAATGAGTATCCTCTGCAAGTATTTGTCTACATGAGGTCCTTTAGCACTCTTTTTAGCAGAATGGTCAGCCTTCTAGCTTATCTTTTTAAACTCCTTTTTATTTAAGACATCTTGAGATTGTTCTTCATGAGTTAGTGATATTATTTTCTGTTCAGCAAATGACACAACACCTGTAAAAATGTCATACAGTTAAGGTTAGAAAGCTTCTTGGCGGTAAGGCTAGAAGCCTGCTCTGCTGACTTCCAATCAGTTTCTGTAGCTGGTTCATGCTATATTACCATTTATATATTAAAATTTATTATGTTTTATAGTTCAGTAATTAAAATACCATCTATTGGTGTATGGGGCTAGACAGTGAAATTTCTGTGGGGAGTTTTTCCGTCGCAGTAAATACTGAAGGCACTCATTTAGCTCAGTGATATTTCCAACAACAGAGCTATCCTAAAACAACTTTCTTGTCTTTTAACGATGGATGAAATGTTTCAATAAAAGTTGAAGTGAAGTAGCAGGTGAGAAGGACAATATTTCAATTTTTTATATAGTTTGGCACATTTTTCCCTGGGGCAGACTCCACTGAAGGAGATTTTTAGAAGTAGAATAGAACATGATATTCTTAACAAGTGAATTTATTAGCATCTCTCTGGGGGTCAGAAGACACACACACACACACATACACACACACACACACACACACACACACACAAAACAGCTCTTTTATTTTGTGGGCTAATTTTCCCACCAGTTTTTGTTATAGAGATATGAACATATTTTGTGTCTTCCCAGAGGAAAATTACTGACCACAGCATTCAGAAGGTCTATTTTGAGGGGCCTAAATTAACACGTATTTATAAAAACGAAATGAGCATTTTAACATTCAGATGCTTTATAGATTTACAAAAAGACCAGTATCTCTTCCATCTTAATTTTTCTATACATGGATAGTGTTGACTGAACAGGAACTTCTGGTTCTTGTTCAACAAGCTGCAGGGACCAGGTTTACAGGTTCACAGGAACCTGGGCCCTGTGAAGTTCTGGGACGAAAGTGAAGGTGTATTTACCCCTGTACTTCCTGACTTCCATACTGAACTAAAGCTAGGGTAGGTTTCAGCAAAAGCATGACATTGAGAAAGTGGGATCCAAAGCAGTTAGCAGACTACTAAGAGAAAGCTAGGACCCTGCATTTTCCCCCTATTGGTCACTGCTCTGATGTACCTTTCTATGAACCAACACATGTACATTTGTAAAAATGTCTCCATTCTGCTTTAATTTATTCCTGTGGCATTCTATAAGAGGTAGGTAGGTAGAAAGATAGACAATTTTGGAGATTAGTCTCATTACTAGGTTGGGCTTATTTAATTTGTATCCAGCTTTGAAAATATTTTACTATGATGTTTTTCAGTTATGTTAATCTTCCTAATGTCCAAGGTGAAATTTACAAAGAACTAGCTGAAAGAGATAAAAGGAGTAGACCTTTTCACTTAAAGAAGATCTGGGATGAAATGAAGTTAACATTATCATGCATTCAAAGCATATGCATTTTGCCTTACAGTCAACATGTGGGTCTATTCTGGGAAGTGAGGATTATAATTTTGTAAAACATTATATTTGAACTCCAAGCTCAGAAATTTGAAAACTAGCTGGAGCATGGATATGTCACTGAAAATTTCAACTACATATATTAATACATTGCAAGCTTATTGCATTTCCTGACAGGCTTCCTCAGAAGTAACATGCCTATTTTTTCTCTTAATGTCCCTGGCAACACTATATAGCTGCCCATAGGATTCTTTCTCCTAAATTATTTTTTTCATTAAGTTTATTGGTACATTTTAGGTATACAATACAGTTACATTCATCATTGGGATCTTGTACTTTTACGTGATGTATTTTGTTCTTATTTTTTTCCCATTCCCTGTCCTCCCTTCACCCCCCTCTTTCCAATTTACAAACACTTTGTTTCCATTTTTTCCTTTCCTCATATTTTTTCTTTTCCCTTCTTTCCTTTCCCCTACCCCTGCCACTTCCCCTATTCCTTTATACCTTTTCTTCCTATTCCACAATATCAATTATACATTTTAATCCTTATTTACACTTTTAGTTTCTTATACCAGAGAAACTCTTTGGTATTACACACATGTGTCCTATTTATTTCACTTAAGAGTACAGTCTCAATGTGGATCCTCTCCTAAGTTCTTTATAACTCAGCATCCTGGCTTTCTTCTGATTTGGTGGGTAACTTAGAGACATCCTTGAATATCACATCTCCCATCAGCAATGCTTTGTATTTGACTTTTCTTCTTTTTTCCAACTTGACAGTACATCACAAATACTGATGGATCTATCTTATAATAAACTCTGAATTCCACCATTTTTCACCACCCCCACAGCTTTACCACACTTTCTTAAGTTACCTTTACCTAATGAAACTGCCTCATAATTGGTCTGCCTAATTCTATCCTTATGCCGTCTCAGTTCTCACAATCTCATTATGGTTCGAAACAAGAATACTCCTTTTATGGTCAAACCATATACTTGAAAACTTTCAAGATACTTTCTCTTGTATTTTTTATTGTAGAATTTTTAAGTCATCTAAAAAGTCACCCTCACAGCAACAGAGGTGGAAATTATTTGGTTATCATTGCATCCTTAATGCTTAACACAATGTTTAACACACAGTAAAAGCTTAATGAATTTTTGGTGAGTGAATGAATAAATATGTTATTGTTCCCATGAAATCTAGAGGAATCATCAGGAGAGCCTTTGCATGAAGATTTCAGACACCTCTTATTCACTGGGGAAGTTCTTTTAGATGATAAGGAGGGATTCTGTTTAAAAATTCAAGTAAGAATAGCTTCAATGTGAGTAACTCATTGACAGAATTTTAAATTATCATTTTTCTCCCTGGTGATTGGCTTAAAAATTTGCTGTTGAACACTAACCAGAAGGTCAGTGAGAGAATCCTGGACAAGGTCACTTTCCAGTGTCAGGTTGAAGATGAGGCCCATTGTGACTTGAGACTTCAAAGTGAAGAACAAAGGCAAGTTCTTATTCCTGGCCTGAATTGGCCAGAGTACCTTCCCCATTCCAAGTGTCAAAGGAGCTGGTAAATGCCCAGTCCTATGGAAGAAAATAAAAACAGGTATAGATGACAAAGAAAATTGTTGCAAAGTGGGGTCTTCAAGGATGCAGTGTGAGAGCACTGGGGCTCAGAATAAGCCTTGGTGGATGTTGGTGACGAGTGCTCGGTCCAAGTGATTGATCAGCACCCATGAATGGTGCTAGACTCCTTCTGGCTGAGTAGAATCTGTAATAATCCAGCTGTCAAGTGGTAGCATGACAAAAATATGTGTTTGTTAGAGACAAATATTAAAATTAGAAAACAGACACAAAGTAATCCAAAGGAGGCTGAGGTAGGAGGACAACAGGACCTTTTCTTTCCTTAAGTAAATCTCTGGTTTCAAATGTTGTGATTTCATAGTATCCAGCAATATTTCCCAATAAATATCAGATAATATCTCATTCATGTTTCTAATACTGCATCTTCCCTAAAAGACTAACTGCTGTTAAAATTTATCGTATGCTATAAATAATTCACTTGGTTTCTATTACCATATTATACTTGAAAAAATTCCAATTTCTTCTTTTTTACTAGGCTGGCCAGATGTTTTATGACAAATAGACACA
Organism: Heterocephalus glaber; assembly: GCF_053883595.1. Lineage (NCBI taxonomy): Eukaryota > Metazoa > Chordata > Mammalia > Rodentia > Bathyergidae > Heterocephalus > Heterocephalus glaber. Next base: position 10,260,895 of record NW_028258142.1, on the reverse strand, counting down.
GTTAAAGTTTGTAGTTTCCCATTAAGTAAGGTATTTAGCAACTAGACAGTTAGTTCTGATATTTAAACTATGACACTTGCAGAGAACAATTTTTGTTAAAATTGAAGTATCTTTCCAATTCAGTTTTCAGTTATTATTTTCTCAGTAGTCTTCTGAAATCCATTAGCATTGTCAGTCATTTATCTTGTAAAATAATAATTCATATCAGTTATCTTTAATCATTGGGATTAATGTTGATAAAATAGCTACTGTGATAATTTCTTTCTTCTATATATTTATGAAAAATTAACTTTGAGTTAAAGTTTATGTGTATTTATATTTATAACTGCTAACAACCTAAGCAACATTCTGTTTCCAGTATTCCTCAGCCGTGTTAGCATTCATCTGGTTTAGTTTGTTTTATGCTGCTATAACAGAATACTCAGACTGGGCAATTTAGAATTAACAGAAATTCATTGAGGCCTTCTTGTTGTGTTATCTCATGTCAGAAGGCAGAAATGCAATGAGAGAGAGAGAGAGAGAGAGAGAGAGAGAGAGAGAGAGAGAGAGAGAGAATGTAAAATACAGTGCAAGAATCCATTTTGCATGCTGTTCTTTTCATTGTCTGCTCCACCATATCCTTCTTCTCATACTTGCTGCTGTGGCTGATTTCTTGGCATCCTGGATGCAAAAAATCCTGGAAGAATGAAGTCATTCTGTTTGAACGGGAGCTGTTCCACTATCCACTCTTTCATGCTGAAGAAGAGGTAATGGAACAGTTCAGTTTTCTGGGTGGTGATATCTCCTGTGACCTTAGATGATTTGGAGGAACTGGGTGGGTGTCTAATGTTCTATTGTCCTCTCTGTGTCAGAGGAAATCTTACGTGAACACACAAATGACACTAGAAGATCAGATTCTAGAATTATATTTCTTAATCTACAATTTTACTCAGTTGAAACTTGAATTTATGTCTACTTTGACATTGCTATTGTTTGAAAAAATTTAATTTACTGAAAGTATCACAGCTTAGGAGAAAGGTCATGTGTTGTGCACCTAGAAAGTCCCCATTCCTTATTATTCTGAGTCGCTGGCATAGAGATCCTGGAAGTGAAGTTGAGACACAGATTTGACTGAATTTTTATTATGGACAAGGAGAATACTATCTCTATTATTTCTGTACTATTGAATTGATTTGTCTGTACTATGCTGCCTGATTGTATAAAAATCTTCAAGGAAAAATTGCTGCAATTGTGTAAGCAGAAAAAATGTAAAAAACTAACCTATTAGTAGAAACACACTCAGGTAGCTATTATTTGTTCAAGTAGTCACACTATGATATTTAAGTGGAAATGAGTGACATATAATAATTTGACATGTGCTTTGCAGCCACAAACACTGTTTTGAATACTCATTCTGACTCAGGATGACTGAGGGGCAAGGAGTGTGCAATCAGCACCTCTGAGCACCTGTCTGTTCATCTTTAATATGGAAATAATAATAGATGAGTCAATGTTTGTAAGCATCCAGCATAATATTTCACCCTTGGAAAGTAATATAAATTCAGTATTTATTATTTTAATGCATCATTCTTGACAGGATAAAACTTTATCTTATAGTATTAAAACATTCATTTTATTAATTAATTTAATAATTTTTAAAAAATTTAATTACTGATTTAATTATTTAAATACGTAAAAAGTTAAGTTAATTTTATTTTATTAAATATGAAGTGTGATTGAAAATTATGATAAATGTTTACATTAAAATTATTATAGGAAAATATACATTGTCATTAATTCCTCAAAATAGTCTTCCTTGCTTCAAACACACTTATTCCATCATTCTTGCCACTGTCTTAAACAGTTCTGGAGGTCCTTTTTCATAAATGTCTTTAGTTATACAGTTGTATTTGCCTTTATATCTTGAATTTTTAAAAAATATTTGCCTTTCATAGTCATTTTGACATTGGGCAAAAGCAGCAGATGCATTCACTGAATTTTTTAATCACAATTTGTAAAGACACTCAAGGAAAAGGGCAGTCAGCAAGTGTCAAGGGGCCTTTCCACCATGGCTAACTAGTGGCAGTGAGAGACTAAGTGAGAGAGATTCCAAAGAGGGAGTCTGGAAAACACACATATACAGAAACAGAGATGGCAAAGAAAGTCAGCTATGTGGAGGCAAGTGGAAGGAGAGACACACAAAATCCAAATCCAGAATCAAAAAGGTTTAGAAAGAAGAGCTACATGCCGCCCCCCCCCCCGCCCCGCCCCGAAGAGGACCCCATATGCTGTAGGTCCAGTATTGTCATGCTGGGACAGGATGCAATGCCCCACAGGGGGGAAGCTTGCACTTCAGTAGAGGCTGGCACTGGAATAGGCTCACAACTTTCCTACTCTCCCCACCGAGGAGAGTCACACCCCAAAGGAGGTATTTGAAAACCAAGGCACTGATGCAACGGAAAGGTGGTGAGCAGAGTCTGAGAAAGCACCTGCAGGCACTTGGGAAACAAGTGCACAATCTTGATTAGGGAGTTGGATAAGAATAAAAAGGAAGAATTAAGGACTCAAAACAGAAAAATAACACAATGACAGGAATCAGTATATACCTTTCAAAAATAACTCTTAATGAAAATGATTTAAACTCTCCGTTCAATAAACAGATGAGCAGATTGAATAAAAAAAAATCTCAAGCGTTTGGTGCATAAAAGAAACATGCCTAATCTTTAAAGAAGCTCATTGACTAAAAATAGAAGGATGGAAAACAATACTCCATGGAATGGGAGACTGAAAGTCGGCAGGAGTAGCTATCTATTTTCAGACGAAGCAGTCTTCAAGCCAAAACTTATTAGAAGAACCAAAGAAGGTCACTATACATTGGTAAAGGGAACAACAGGAAGAGATAACAATTGTAAATATATGTGAAACAAATACAGTCTCACTCAACTTCATGAAACAAATTCTACCAAACATAAAAGATCAGATAACATTAACCCAATCATAGTGGCGGAGTGCAACACCCAATTTTCACAAATAAATCAATTAGGCCAAAAATCAGCAAAAAATGTCAGAATTGAACCACATCTTTAAACAAATTGATTTAATAGATATGTACAGGGTGCTCAGCCCAAAAACAGAATACAGATTCTTCTCAGCAGCACGCAGAACTTTCTCCAGAATAGACTACATACTAAGCCATAAGGTTGCTCAAATAAATATAAAAGAATCAAAATAATCCCATGCTTATTATCAGACCATAGTGCAATGAAACTAGAAATTAATGGGAAAAGAAACCAGAGAAATTATATAAACACATGGAAATTGAATAATACTCTCTAAAAGAGTCTATGGGCCATAGAAGAAATTAAACGGTCCATAGACTCAAACAACAATGCCATTATAGCATACTAGAATCTATAGGATAAATGAGAGCATTCCTAAAAGGAAAGTTGATAGCTCTGAATGTTCACATCAGAAAAACAGATCCATCCCCAGTCACTAGCATAATGATGCCGCTCTAGGTTCTAGAAAAAAAAGAATAATCCAAGTCCAAACAGAGAAAAAGGAAGGATGTTAAAGATCAGAGTGGAAATTAACAAAATTGAGACAAAAAACACATTATAAAGACTCAATGAATCAAGGAGTGTGTTCTTTAAAAACATAACCAAAAAAACAAGTCCTTAGGCAAATTTACCAAAAGAAAAAAGAAAAGACCCAAATCAATGCAAAAAACCTGTACTCCAATAAATGAGAGTATGTAGTGGAAATAGAAAAATTTCTAGACACATATGAATTACCAAATATTAATCAAGAATATATAAATTACAGAAAGTCCAGTAACATGCAATGGTATTAAGGCAGTAATAATAATCATAAAAAAAAACCTAAGGGAAAAAATACTATTAAGAAAAGCCCATGACCTGATGGATTCACTTTTGAATTCTACAAGAATTTCAGGGAATGTCTATTGTCAACACTTTTCAAACACTCCAATGAAATCAAAAGGGAAAGAGTACTGGCAAGCTCACTCCTGAAAGCTAGCATTACCTTGAAAACTACATACTCCAAGGGCAAAAATTATATGATTGTCTCAATAGGTGCAGAAAAAGTCTTAGACAAAATCCAATACCTGTTCATGATGAAAACCCTGAAGAAAATAGGCACAGAGAGACCTTATACAATCTGATAAAAGCCATTTATGACAACTGCCAACATTTTATATTTAATGAGGAGAAAACTGAAATCTTTTTCTCTAAAATCCAAAACAAGACAAAGATGTCCACTATCACCATTCCTGTTTAATATAGTATTAAAAGAAATAGGGCTGGGGATTTAGCTCAGTGGTTCCGTCACCTGTCCCGCAAGCGCAGGGACCTGAGTTCGATCCCGATACAAAAAAAACCAAAAAGCCCCGAGCAAGTAGGTAAGAGAAAGGAATAGAAGAGATACATTTAGGAAAAGAAGTCAAAATATTCTTATTCCAATATGACAAGATCTTTTTGTTAGAGACTCCTAAAAAATCTCCAGGAAAAAGATTCCTAGAATGAATAAACAAATTCAGCACAGTAGCAGGATAGAAATCAACTCACAACATCAATAGCATTTCTGTACATCAACGATGAACCCAGTGGGGAAAAAAGCAAGAAAGCAATGCCATTCACAATACCTTCAAAAAAGGAAATGCTTAGGAAATAAGGTAAGTAAGATAGTGGAAGAGCTCCATAATGAAAACTACAAGACTCTGAAGAAAGGAAATCAAAGAGGATGTCAGAAAATGGAAAGATATTTTCTGTTCCTGAATAGGCAAAACCACTATAGTCAAAACGTTCATACTCCCAAACTGGTTATAGATTTAATACAATTCCAATAAAAATACCAATGACATTCTCTGAAGAACTAGAAAAAAAAATCCTAAAATTCATGTGAAGCAGAAGAGACCTAGAATAGCAAAAACAATTCCTGTACCACAAACATACTAATAAAAATAAAAATTATGTCTATAAAAAAGAAAAATGACAAGAATAATGCAATGAGTGTCCTTGAAGCAAAGGGGAGTACTCTGAGGGAGTTAATGCCAATCTATATTTTATTGTAATACATTTTTAAAATTAAACATGCACTGCATATGTGGATCACACTTAGTATAAAAGTTTATCATACATATCAAGTTAAAGCTTTTTTAAAAAGTAAAATGAGATCTAAGACTGACAGCATATCAAAATATGTACGTTTTTGGAGAAGGTGGGAATATTCTCTGCAACATTTGGTGATTTGATGAGTGTTTTTCAAGAGACAAAAATTTCTCTGCCCCCCACCATTCTTAAAAAGGATGTCTGCTCCATTTAGCTTAAATGTCTCTAGTTTATCATTCTTTATGGCCTAGTAGTACTCCATTTTATTAAAAAAAAAAAAACCACATGGATGCACATTGAGGCCATACTCTTAAGTGAAGTAAATAGGACACACATGTGTAAATACCAAATAGTTTCTCTGGTGTAAGAAACTGAAAGTGTAAATGAGGACCAAAATGTATAATAGATAATGTGGAATAAGAAGAAAAGGTCCAAAGGGGAAGGGGAAGTGGTGGGGGGAGTAGGGGAAAGGAAAGAAGGGAAAGATAAAAAAATGAGAAAAGAAGGAAAAATGGAAACAAAGTTTTTATAAATAGGGAGGGGTGGAGGGGTAAAAAGGAGGGGAGGGGAATGGGGAAAAAACAAGAACCAAGATATACCATGTACAGGTACAAATTCCCAATAATGAATGTGATCATAATGTATACCTAAAATGTACCAAGAAAATGAATAAGAAAAAAGAGAATGTCTGTTTTCCTCATGGACTGTGATGAACTAGACTGCTTGTTGCTGACTTCATTGAACTATGGGGCTTACACCCTAAGTGTACTATGGGGTCCACTCCACCTCAATACTGCACATTGAACCCAGGTCCTCTACACTGAACTACATCCCCAGCCCTTTTTAAATTTAAAAAAAATGTTGAGACATGGTGTCAGCAGGTCACTAAATTGCCCAGGCTGGGCTCAGACTTGCTAATCTTCTACCTCAGCCTCCCAGAGTGCTAGGATTACAGGGATGTGTCATCATGGCTGGAAGTATAGGTTTTTACACGCTGTTTTAACCCAGTTTTGACTTGGCCAGAGGGCAGTCAGTCTCTCTTTGAAGTAGCTTGTTAAATCCACATCCCAACCATCTCTCTTAGTGAATGTTCAAACTTTGGGCTATGAGTTACCTGCCTATTCACTTCAGGGCCAGGAACTAAATCCCTAGGAACAGTGCCCTTTCCCCTAAGTCCACTGATATTATTCAAACTATCCAATCCTCAGCTTCCTTACCCTGCAACACCTTTCTTTTCTACAGAAACTACAGTGAAGGTGTTCCTCCTGCCTTTAGCTAGAGACCCTGGCCATCCATGTTGATTCCCCCTCTCAGTCCCAGTAACACAATGTGTACTCTTTCTCTGGAACTGTGAGTAGAATAAATTATCCACTCAGTGGCAATTATCTCCCGATCTGTTGGACTTACTATACCTAAATAATAATAAATCTACTAAAATACCATGGTTCTGTAGAAGTGATGTTAAAGGCAGTCTTTAATCTTTTTTTTTTTGGCATTTGATACAAAAATGTTTTTCTGGTGTACACAGATGCTGATGGGTGTAAATATACCGGGGCTTGTATACAATATATACATGTTCCACCTCCTACCTTAGGGGATTGATGGAACATTTCATTTTATTCTTTATTTCACAGTGCTGTTATTAGAAACCAAAGTTTACTTTAAAGTAAAAATGAGAATTGAAAAAAATTCAGAATCTTGGAAGCCCTCCAGGTTTCACACTTTGCCATTCTCTCTTTATAATAACTGTTATATCACATCAAGAGTCATTCCAACACCACTGAGAATTCTGTGCTCACCTGAAATGCTATATGAATGTGAGAGGGCATAATTTACTATTTCTATGGAAACTACAATTTTGAGTCTTCTCCTTTGTCTAAATTCAAACTTTCAGTTTTAACATGATAAAAATGAGTTGATATATCTGCCTTGGATTAACAGAGCAGCAATATGGGAGTGAAAATCCTCATAGTGACATAATGACTTTATATTTTCATGGTTTAAAAATGTTTGGCCCCTATACTGAGTTGGTGTAATGCTGACATTTTCATTTTTATTTTAAAGAGTTGCAATAGGAGAATTTCATTACCTGCCTATTAGTACTACTTATGTGGTAGCTGTTTCTGAGTTTACTGTTTTCTCTGATATAAGCAAATCTTAAAATGAAGCTATAACAAAATTCTTGTGTTATTATCCATCCAAATGTATTTTTGTGCTGAATATTTTCCAAAGAGATTGGATAACCAACATCATTTTCAGAATTTAAACACAATTATTATCAGACTGCCGTCTCCCATTATCCACGGGGGGACATGTTCTAAGAATCTCAGTGGATACCTGATATCATGGATAATAATGATCCCTACATACACTGTCTTTTTCCTATATAGAGATATTTAGAATAAATTTTAATTTATAAATCAGGCATAGCAAAAGATTAACAATAATTTATTATAGATTTTAGCAACGTCAGCATATGGTATTTTCCCCTTTCCTTGTGGAGTGAAAAACTTTCACCTTTTCATTTATAGGAAGCACTTTACAGCTTCTTTTCCATATGTGAATTGCTAGCAGCACTGCCTCATGCTTCGGGGCTACTGTTACCAAAAATAATTGTTACTTTGAATGCAAGTACTGTGACATTGCTATAGCGGGTTTGATAACTGAGATGGCTACAAAGTTATTGAGGCAGGTACAGTATACTATGTGCATACATTGGACAGGGATGATTTATGTCCCGGGCCAGGGGACAGTATGGGAGATTATAAGATTGCATTATGTTCCTCAGAATGGTGCATAATTTAGAACTTGTGACTTGATTATTTCTATAGTTTTCCATTTAATAATTTTGGACTGTGGTTTACCACAAATAACTGGAATCTTGGAGAATGAAACAGTGAGTAAGGGAATGAGGGAGCAACTCTACTTTCCTGAAATATCAATTCTCCAATTTTCTTTGGAGACAGTGGGAACAGGTGGATGATTTTATAATTAATGCACATCAGGACATTTTTAGTATAGTGGTACTGAAGATAAATCTTCAAATAAAGGTAACCAGTAAGAATGATAACTAAAAATAAGTGTCTTAGATCAGATTGCTAGAGTTGTAATACAGGCTCTAGATTTTTTTTAAATGTATTAAATTCTTTTATTGGTTGTAGGTATACAACACAATTACCTTCCTCATTGGGAATTGTACCTTTACATGAGGCATCTTGGTTCTTATTGTTTCCCCATTCCCTGCCCTCCCTTCACGCCCTCCACCCTTCCCTATTTACAAAGACTTTATTTCCATTTTTTCCATTTCTCATCATTTTTCCTTTTCCTTCTTTCCTTTCCCCTGCCCCTCCCACTACCACTACCCCTTTGGACCTTTTCTTCCTATTTTTAGTTGTGTGGTCTTGGAGAATTTCTTTAGCTGTCAGTGATTCCTTTAACTTAATAGATGTTAAATGCACACTGTATGTTTGCTATATTTATTATTTTTCTGGGATGATGTAAAGTTTCCTAGAAAATTTAGTATGCTCTTAGGAGGAAAATCATGGTAATCTAGCACTACTTCAGATAACAATTAATTGTTTTATTTATGAAATGTTAAGCCTGTAAAAATTTCTATCACTTGTTTTCTTTGTGACATTTTAGTATTTGTCCTTGCTATAATAGATAAGGTGGGAAATTTTTATTTTTAAAGAAAAATCAGAGCAAGATTGTATTGAAGTAATTTATACTAGTAAATTATATTGGCATACATATTAAAAACAAGAATAATTAAATCACAGCTAAAATAAAAGTCAGTATAAAATGTAAAAACAATAACCACTGGAAACATTCATTTTACAGATGATCTCATTTACTATACCAAGTAAAGAAACTGAAAACTAGTATGATTCACAATTCATGGAGGTGGAAATTGAGTCACACAAGAGGTAGGTAGGTTCCCAAGTGACAGACCGAGTAGCTGATGAAGCCAGGTCTTAAATCCATCTAGGAGCTAAACATGAAACATGAATCAATTAAACATTTTTGATGACATGATTCCTTTGGGGTCCTAGAAATTCCCATTACACCTTCAGATATATGAGGAGAATAAAAAAGATTTTAGTTTATGGATTTATACATACAGATCAATTGACATATTAAATTAATGAACTAATTGACATATTTCTTTGGAAGGCGTACAAGGCACAATCTTCTTCAAAGGATTTAAAGCCCAGTGCACAATAACATTAAGATATTTGATTATTATAATTGATAATTATCTACCAATACTTGAAATACTAAATTCAAGGAGGGCAGTATATTATTTGAATTTGGTTTGATTTTTTTAATTCTTAGTTCAGTTACAAACATCAAAACTCTTTTGATGGCCTGGGAAGCAAAGAAACGACGGAGTTTTTAGTGGGTCAAGACCAGTGTGTTTCCACTCTGGGGGAGACTAGCCATTAGGGCACTGAGAACATGAAGGGATATTAGTGTAATAGGCATCAAAATTGATCTTTACTTAATCTAGAAAAAAATCCTTTAATTTTTTTCAAGAGCTTTCTAAGGCAGTACTTCTGATTTAGCTACAACAAAACTAGTTTCATCAAATAGTAGCAAGTTTTTTCTTACTATCTCTTCTTTATGTTTTTGTGAGGATTGATCATGATAAATATATTGTTTAAATTAATTTAGCAGGAAACAGGTTTGGTATTAATGCTAACATTAAAACTTTTTGGAAAATCAATCATTATTTTGATTATACTCCAGATTTCCTGATGGGAATATAATCACTTGAAAATGTTCAATATGTTAAAAGGAATGAAAATTATTACTTTGAGCATTTCATTAGACTCTCAATTTCCTGACAGTGTCACTATTCTTGAGAGAATACCATATATAAGAAGAACAGCATGATTTCAAAGATTTATGAAGACCTTTGTTCCAAAGATAGTCAAATGATTTTTTTGTCAAGTAAATATGACACAGTTAAAAAAAAAACTATTGGAAAATACTGATTAATACAGAAGCTGTAATGCAAATTCCACTCAACAGCAAACCCAATGGGGCTTGGATATATAAGAGTTATTTTATAGTATTTTTTATTTCCGTCTATCAGGTACCATTTCCTATGGCGTTTCCATATTATAGTCATTTCTCAACAGCTGTGACAAAACACAGTGTCACACTCATCGCATGGTCCTCAGGTCTCCAAGGACTTGTGCACAGACAGGGAAAACATACATTTCCACGTCGGAGGTAATGAGCATCTTTCTTCCACTTTCAATTTTTAAGGCAGTTCCTTGTTTGGCTGTTGATCTCAAACAATTCTTTGCACATGACATTCTCTCACTTTCATGGGGCTTTTTATTTCCTCCCCAGTCCTTGCAATCCAGGATAACTATGGAAATTCAAAATGAACATGAAAATAGGATTTCAAGTTGGTGACACAGAGAAATAGTGATGAAGGGAAATGATGAGCCCAGTTTTGATGTATTATTTAAAAACTTCACATTGCTGCCACAAAGCTGCTCCCCTGAGTACTAACGAGGTATGACAAGAGGAAATACAGTGATGGGCAGGTGGGTAGGGTCACGTTAAAGCACTTTTTTCTCATATGCCTTTGTCTACTTGCACAGGGGTCAACAAAAGGCAAAAAGGGCTCTCACCAGAATGACTTATAATCATTACAATGCTCCAGATAATTGTACTTTGTTGGTAGTCAGCTGTTAACTACTATTTGTGCATTTACTTGTCAGGAATCTTGGCTACATCCTTGTTTTTCCTTCACTTTCTCTGTGAGAATAGGAGCTTTATTTTATTTCATCAATAATGCTCTTCTGTACTATTAGACAAGAGACTTAGAAACAAGGATGTATGTTTATACAGCAGGCAGGCGTGGCTTTCACTGCTCAGGCAACAAAGAGCATGGAGGAATTCTGTAAAACGAGAAGCCATCTTTGTCTGTACAGCACTGCAAAGAAGAGATAATTTGTTTTAGCTGTAGGAATTCCATGTATTTCTGTAGTATAATTAGAGCCTTTTGATGAAAGACTCTATTGTTCCTACACAACCATATGGTTTATATAAAGCCTGTAAAATGTATATTTTTAATTAGACAATGGAAACATGATCTGAAGGTGAAATTACTTCCAATTTCATTATCTACATTACTGCTTCTCATTACCCTCCTCTCCATAAAAAAGTCAGTGACTCATTTCCACTAGAATTTGCTCTCGGAAATTGGGGATCACTCTGACAGGTTTCAGCACTTAAGATTCCAAGAGCCTAACTTTGTTAATGCTAAGGTCTGAAGGGATATGTGGCTTCTCCTGGACTGATGGGGGGTGGTAGGTCCACCGATGAGGCCCGAGACAGCTGGAGGTGGGTGGCCGGAACCCTGTGCTTCAAAGTGTGGTGTGAGAGACGATCTTCACAGGTGCTGGTAGGTGGGTTTACATTTAACGCTGGATGATAAAGCTAGGTGATCAAGTGGAAACATTAGGGAAGACAGCACTTGGGGTGGGACAGAAGAGCAATTGGGGAAAGTTTACCCTGATTTAAAAAAATTAGGATGAAAATGACCACAGGATAGTGGTAGGATACTACTATGCCTAAATTAAGTGTTGAGGTGAAGACACATTGGGGAAGAAAAAAAAAATCCTTCATAAGCGTTGTGATAGGAAGCAACTTTAGAATATTTAAAAAATACTATGAGAAGATAACTATTTTATCAAATTGTGCATCAAATTGAGGACCAAGAAATAATATACAATTATTACTAATTATTTTATTTTCTCAATAATACTAATTTTATTTCACATAAAAATGTATAAGGAAAAATGTAAAGTTTGGAGCATTATACCTTTTTTAGGTAAGATAGCAACCAAAATGGAGGAAGGTTCTATCCATACCTGTCCATTCTCTCACCCAATAGTAAAAGCTAAACATACTTACATAACAAGCTGTGAAGTAGGGACTGGGCATGTGGCACACACCTATCATCTCAGTTTCTTAGGAGGCTGAGGCAGGAGGATCACAAGGTCAAGGCCAGCCTTGGCAACTTAGTGAGGCCTTCTCGAAATGAAAACTATTTTTTTAAAGGACTATGGATGTAGCTCAATAGTAACATGTTTGCACACTATGTGCAAGGCCCTACCTTCCATCCCTAGTACAAAAAACCAAAAAACAAAACCTGCTCTATAAGGTACAGAGAGATGAATGTATAGTGATAAGAGATTTATCTAAGCTCTGCTACTAAGTCTCTGGCCCAGGAGGTCTGGGTGACTTGATGTAGGATATTCAGAGGGTTAACTTCTGGTGGTAAGGTTCTGATTACCAACAGCTGTTAATCATCAGCATTCATAATTTTAGGAAGGCTTAGAGAGTTCACAATGGAGAATGAATCGGGTACTTTTCCTCAGGGCATAGAGAAACAGGTGGGAATCTCCTAGCTTTTCCCTGGCCAAATAAAGTCTGGGTCCCAGATTCACAGCTTGCTTATTAATTAATTAATTAATTAATTATTATCCTGGAAGCCCCAAGTCGCTGCGGTAATCAGTGTGGTAAAAAAGGCTTATGTGCATACTTTAAGCAAAAGGTCCAAGTTCTTCAGTGATAAATTGCTGTGCCTAATGCCTTCAGCATAGTTCTTAACCTGTTCTGATTATATAAATGAATATATAATTGTAGATATATTCACTAATATAAAATGGTGATGGTGGTTTTGAAAAAATGAATTTTATCTTGTAGATAAATATAAATTAGTATATTGATGTATGTCTTAGAAGCTTCAAAGTTTAATTTTATTTACTTCATTAGATTTGAGACATAATCCTTGTGATATATTTGCTTGTTTCAGAAAAATTACTAGGCAAGGCTCTCTCACCCTAACTTTTCTTCCATTTTCCTCCACTCATTGTACAATTGGAATTCATGATTCATTTATTTTTTCATAAACAGAAAGTACTGACTTACAATGGTTCTACTTATGCTTTGTTTTTCAATTTTATTATGATGCAAAAGCCATATGCATTCAGTAGCAGCTATACTTTAGATTTTGAGCTCTGATCTTTTCCTGGCCAGCAATGTGCAGCACAACATATTCTCCTGATGTTGGGCATCAGCAGCCATATGCAGCCGCCTGTCAGCCACATGATCACAAAGGCAGATAACCTATAATCTATAGTGCACTGTGTTGCTAAGCTATAATGTTCAGTGCTTTTGTCTATTTAATGCATCTTATACTTAGGATGTTTTCCACTTATGAGGGGTATTTCAGGACATAACTCCTTCACAAGTTGTGGAGTGTCTGTTCATTTACTGAATGCTTACCAAGAAACATTGTTCCAGGTCCTATGAAATAGAGATGGAGATAAAAGGTCAAGTCTTCATGGAGCTCACGTTCTAGTGGGAGAGAAACAGTCAGAAAACAAATAAATATATAAAGTCAAGTAGTAATCAGTGCTAAGAGGAAAAAATCAAGGCACAGCCAACGATGTGGTTGGCAGTTGTGTACTTGCTGTTATACTCTGGCCAGCCCTCTCTGGAATGTAACATTTAAAAAAAAGACCCAGATAAAAGGAGGAAATAAATCTACCTAAGATTTCAGAAATGGATTTCTTTATAATGTTACTGTTCATGTGCTTTACCTTGTAATAGCTTACTTGTGCCCGTCTCTAATATTCTTTAATACATTCTCATGGATCTATTTTTTGCAGTTATTGTAATTGCTTTGGGAATTTAAATAAATCACTTTGTTTGGTTATATTATGTAGATAATAATTTTTAAAATGATTACAGATTGCAGATTTCTCGCTATTCTTAACAATAAAATATATTCACTCTTGTACGACATTTGAAATTTCATTTTCTGGGAGAATGGCTCCCAACGAAACAAGGAGTGGTGGGCACTACTGTAGGGGATGTGTAGAAGGTGGAAGCTCATATTCTCACATCATAAAGCTATTAACTTATTTGAAAATATAATTTAGCACAGAAAGGTGTGGATTTTTGTTTGCAGAAGGAGGGGATGAGTTAAAAAGCCTGAATGTCAGCATTTCACCCCCTCCCTGACATTGTCATCCTTTAAGTTTTATTTAATAAAAAATATCTAAGCCAATGAGGAATCCCTTGAAAAACATTATACTTTTGGAAATATTAGTATTATATTGCAATTATACAAGTTCTATAAAATAAAGTTTCCTGTAAGAGCCAATATAGCCTCACTTAGTATTGAATAATTGTAGAAAATCAATATAATTTCAGGTATATCCATAAGATAATGTAATCTACATTTTCAGAAAGAGTCTTGCAATGGTCTGCTTTACCTGAGAGTTTTCTCTAGAGACTTGTGGTTGGAGCTTCTTAAACATTTGAGGAAAATAGTTCAACACATACTCAGCTGGAAGATAAAAGCAGAAAAGAATATACCATATTCCGTGTATACAAAATATACAAAATGCTCAAGACACAAAGTGCCTTGTAAGCAAGAGATAAGATCTCTTCTTTCTTTAACCGAGGTAGTGTTCATTCTTCTACACATGTGGTGATGTGCAAACTTCAAAAAATTACACTAATATTAAAATTGAGGAATTTTTTGTACTTCCACTATCAGAAAATGTAACATGTACACCTGTTCATCACTATAATTCTGCCCCATTGGATATAATCACTAAAATCAAAAGTGAATTTCTTATGAAAATAGAGTCCCAGAACATAAGTTGAACTTAGTACCTCTGATATTTAAGACAGTCACTTAATCAAATGGATTACTATCTCTGGGTACAGCCTATGGGAATTAACAGGTGTTAAACTTGTGTCAGAAGGACTCCCCTATTGTTCTTAATAGAAAACTGGGACAGATGGAGATTTGCACATAGAAAATAAATGTAAAGCAAGTATAAGAGATATCGAGTGTAGTCTGAGGATAGACTTTAGCTTTCTGTGCATGCACAATTCTGTGTCAATTGAGCTGTCTGATGTGATTGCTATTTCATTTCAAAATAATAATCCAGCTGTTTTAACATTTTAGCTGTAACCTTTTCCATAACCAGAGGAATGATTTAAATGCCTTTAGTGTGATAGTAGAATGATTCTGTCTTTTGAGAATGACAATCAGATCCTTTGTGATTTCATAGTATAAAGTATTTGAAAAATAGAAATAAGGAGGTGAGTAGCCTGTGATGATATTGAATCGCTTGGGTATATTTCTGAACAGCTAGAAACAGTGAGGAAATACAAAGTCAGACTTGAAAGAATTCTTTTTACCCCAGGGATTTTTAGAGTTTCTTGGTGCATATGGATTTTAGAACAATTTTTATTTGGATTTGATTTATGCTTTTGACCTTGACACTACAGAATGAAGTATAGTTTTGCAAGGTTCCTATAGCAGAGTTAGTTTTAAATGTTCGTGCCCAAACATTGTTCACAGATACCAAATTTTACAGGTTATTTGTAGACAACTGACTCAATAAAACCTTTCAAATCTATTGTTATTCCATAAAGCCAGAATATCTTGCCAGAAATCATAGCATAGATTTATTTTGTCAAAGTAGTGGTGGGAAGGAAAATAGGCTGGTTTCAGTCCTGTTGTTTCAAAGGCTTACTTCAAGTTTTCCTACATTCTTTTACTAGGAGAGCTGCAAGAAGCATTGTCTTTTCATCATACAAAATGGCTACCATTTGAGAATACTATCTTTCATGAGTTGTGTATCCAAAAGAACACAAAGAAAGAAAAAAAGAAAGAAAGAAAGAAAGAAAGAGGAGCCAAGTCATTTGTGTAAGCAGAAATTTGAAGTATTATGAGGATAGTCATGAAGAATTACAGAAAACATTGTTTTGTGTATTTGTTTGATGACATTGAATTTTTTTGGGGGGGGGATAGTGGGGATTGAACTTGGGAACTTGTGCTTGCAAGACAGGTGGTGGAAGATGATATAAAATTTTAAAAACACCTCTTTTGAAAATTTTAGGTATTATTATAAGTCTAAAACTCTTTCAACTTATTTGTTTTATATTTATTTGTTCTGCTAATTGTTACTCTTCTGTCTTTGGTTTCTGCCTTTTACTGTTGTCATCATTCTCACATGTATCCAGCTGTTATTGACTGATTGATTGATTGTTTCCTGAGAGGGACGCACTTTGTAGTTCAGGCTGGCCTTGTTCTGACTATGTAGCCCAGGCTGGCCTGGAAGTTGTGGCAATCCTCCTATCTCAACCTTTTAAGTGCTGGAACTATAGGCATGTGCCAGCATGCCCACCAAAATGCTTTTTTTTTTAAGCTTCATTTGATTGGCAACTAATAATTACATATATACATATATGTATATATAATTAATATTATATAATAAATTATATAAATTAAATGATGTAAATTATATATACATATATGTGGTATGATAGGATATATATATATATTATACATCACTTCAAATATTTATCTTTTCTTTGTGGTAAAAATATTTCAAATCTTCTCTTTCAGCTATTTTGACTTCTTTTGGGAAAGATACTGCCATGGTCTGCCTTCAGAGAAACACATAAATCAGCAGCAGTCCTCAAATTGGTAGGAAACGTTTGTGTATGATGGTGTTGGCTTGCACCTCTGCCTCTCATTTGTAACAGCTTGAGGTTCCCCCAGGAAAGACAGCGCCTTTAACAAGTGAGCCATGGGTTGAATTCAAATTTAAGACTTCCATCTTTCTAAAGTCTTGTTCAGTTTATTAAGTGTCTTGCCTCCTGCTGTAGTAGATATAGATAAAGAGATCATGGGTTTCCTGGGGGTTGGAGACCCAGGTTAAACAGACATCAGAAAGAAATTCTCAAATGGATTTTCAGTAAATGCATTGACAGTTTCAGAAATTTGAACTTTAGCAAATGCAGTGTTCTTTTCAATTAATGTCAAAACACCAGCTTGCTTGCAGGTCTTGCTGTACAAATGTAGAATATTCTTTGGTTTTCAGCATGGCTCTGTTGGAGGTGAGGTTTAATTGTAGTCAGTTTCCTTGAGTATCTGCTGAATAATTTCAGAAATATTTTTACCTCTTTTCTTGCCTGAGGTTATTCTAATATGAAACCTGCTCCTGATTTGTAATATCTTACAACAACATCCAAAGTCGAATCAGTGATTTGGGAAATTTTTCCTGAGGAAAATAGAAGTTTTCATTCATGTAGCAGGGAGTTTGATGGCATAATATACATGTATATTCTTTGTGAGGAAAATGTTTGAAAATTGCTTTCTTCTGATTGTGTTTGATGTGTTTCTTAGTAGAGGCACATAATTTAAAAAAGGATATAGTCTTATCTGCAGTAAACCATGGATGGGGAAAAAGAAAAGTAGTATATTTTGTTGTTTCTCCTTCTATTTTTTCAATAACTACATGGTCTCAATTTTATGGGTTCTCAGAGCTTGGCTGTGTCTGGTATATAGAAGATGAATAGTGACACGGAATGAATGAAAACATAGAAAAGTAAAGAAACAAATGAAAGAAACTTCATAGTATTGTAGTTTACATGATTTGTACAATGTTAATGAATTCTGAATTTAAGCTTTGGGGAATGACTGGACTTCTGAGGTAGAAACATAAATAATATAACAAATATATAGAAGACATGGCAAAATAAGTACAAGGAATGTTTTTTGACATACCTGTCTACTCAACCACATATATATGCAAGTGGGATAGTAATCCTGGAAGATGATTTTTCAAAGGGCAAGTAATTCCTGTGCTTTATAGGTTAATTTCAATCCGGATGAGGTAATGACCTTGAGGTTTATATTTCCACATTTATTAGAGTATATTTGATGACTCACTTAAGAGTGGATCTCTTTGCTAGAGGAGGCACTTGTCCATGAGAATTCACCAGTGAGATCACCTGCTGCAGAGACATAATAAACAGATGGCTCCAGCTGATCCCTTCTAGATCCAGCAATGAATTTATGTCAAGGCCATGTCTCCTACTGGCTACTCCAAGCCCCCTACTAAGTTTGGCAGGAATACTAAGCCTTGTTTTGGCAAGATTCAGGACTCATTCTAAGTGTTCCTTGGCCAGAAGAATCACCATCAAGGGGTCTGAACTCCTCTGTAGCTCATCTGCGGTCCATGACTCTCATTACTCAGTGCCCTTCTTTCTCTTTCCTTCTACGGGTATCAAATTTGAATTATGATCTGAAAGCTCTTCTTGTGATCTCCTGCTCCCATTAGTCACTTTCCTGCAAATGAGAAAAAAATCCCCAGCACTCTCAACTTGAAGAAGGTGAGGTTTATTTTGGCTTACAGTTTCAGAGGGATTGGCTGGCTCCAAGGCAGAAAGGCCATTGTGGAAGGGCATGATGCAGGAAAGGTGCTCACTTCATTGAACTCAGGAAGCCTAGAGAGGCAGAGCGGGGTACGTGAACACGTGGGTCTTCACTGGGGATATTTAGATCTAAACTATAGGGCTGGGGATTTAGCTCAGTGGTTCCACCTCCTGCCTCGCAAGTGCAAGGTCCCAAGTTTGATCCCCGGTACAAAACAAAACAAAATAAAAAACAAAAACAAAATAACTGTAACATATACCTAAAACCACCTTGATGTCTGCTTTCAGGTAGCCTAGTTAGTGCAAATGGTCACATGAGTGAGCTGGAATTTTAAGAGAAATATTTGGATTTGAAATCGGTTCACTCACTCATGAGCTGGTGAACAACACTCTGCTGATGGTAGATTGGCCTGGTGATCCTTAGCACTTGATCACAGCTCAATGGCAATTGAGATTTGGAAGGCATGGGGCCATGGCAATGTTTACAAATACAGCAGGGGCAGCTGATTCAGTATAACTTGTACTGATATGGCCTCCAGAAGGATATTAAAGATTTGAAGGCCATTAACAACTGTAAAAGCTGGAAACCCTCTGGGGTGGCTTACAAATTAGTCATCTCTCCTTTAGTGAAAGAGCAGACTCATTTAAATAGCAGACTAAAGATTTTACTGTTAAAGTCATAGAGCTTTTAACATTTGAAGGCTCAGCCAAAGCAGATTAATAATGCTAAAGCCAAGGATATGATTAGAAAAATATGGAACTCTAAAATAGGGGGATATCTGGATGGAGACCTTTGAAAATTCTGGCTCTGTGGACACTATAACCTTGGATCATGCAAAGTTGCCCAACTTTC
Source organism: Heterocephalus glaber (assembly GCF_053883595.1). Classification (NCBI taxonomy): domain Eukaryota; kingdom Metazoa; phylum Chordata; class Mammalia; order Rodentia; family Bathyergidae; genus Heterocephalus; species Heterocephalus glaber. The sequence goes on along the minus strand of NW_028258142.1, from coordinate 10,241,659 downwards.
CCTACTGAGACCTACTAGAAGATTTGACAGAGGCATCTGTCTTGAAAGGCAGTAGATGTTTGTCTCTAAAAAATACCTTTGTCTCCTTTCATGGGTACCTGTATTAACCATGCTTCTAGCTTCTGTATCAGGAAAGGCAAGAAAACCTTGAGGGGTCCTAAAGGACATTGCATTCATCAAAGTTATTAATAATTTAATGGAGTAGGGACAGCAGCATCACTAATAAACTCAAGTGTGGCTTTCCTCTACAGGCCAGGACTGGAAGGAGCAATGATCATAGAGTTAGGTCAATGTCATCCTTCATCATGAGAAAGCTCTGACTGGTGCAAAATAAACCAAATGATGACTCTGTTGTGATAAGAATTACCTGGTAAGTGGATGTTACTATTAAATGCGGTACAGATGGCATATTGGAAAACTCTCCAGTATAGGAATTCCTGGGTTACAACTTAATAGTGACACAACTTGATTTCTTTTCCCTGATAGTTCTTCTGTGAACATTCCAGGCTTTGACAAGGATGATTTGAATACAGAGTATAAAAGGATGCCAAATCCTTAAGTGTCTGAATAAATGAAATAATGTTCTGGCTGAAACTACCCACTGTAAAAAGGAGGCCACTGAAGGACTATAGTCCATTGTATCCTCACATATCCAAAAAGGACTTATACCTATACCAGCTCTTGTAATGTTCTTTCCATCTAGAAAACAAACTGGTATGGCTTCTGTTATTTAAAGGCCATTGATAGAATTTTAGTTTTCTGCTTTTCTCATAGCCAAGATATTCTAATAGCATTTTATCTTCCATCCCTGAGACCACTGCTTACTTTACATCTATTCTCAGGGTCTTTTAGTATAACCCTTCTTCCCAGATTCATTGCCTCTATTTGCATTCACTTGGGAAAATGAAGAACACATGTGGATAATTATGACCAAGTGGTTACAGAAGCATCTTTTTACTGCTTATAAATATTTGACTATATCTGAATCATTAGAGACATCCAATTTCCCAAGGATTACACACTTATGTGATATGTGAAAAACTTTTGTTGGTGCTCCAGATTGAGAATCTTGCAGAATTGATATCTTCCACTTGCTGATAGTGTACAGGGACACAAAATCTCTAAGGATAAATTCCAATTTTATCAGACCTAAGTATATTTTCTTGGCCATTACATCAAACAAAAATTAAGAATCTCTTTCTCTGCAAAGATTGCAAGCTATTTGTGACTTTTGTGGCCAATTATCAAAAGACAGCTTAGAAGGTTGCTTGTTCCCACAGGATATTATAGGGTTTGGAATCCTGTCTTTTCTGGATCAACTTTCCACTTGTACAATCAAATCAAAGATGACTCCCCTGATCCCTTGCATTTCACAGATTCACTACCAAGCATCTTTTACAACCTAAAAGATTTGTATTTGTATATTATTTGAATATTTGTATTTGTATGTTAATATTTGTATTTGTATATTAAGGCAAGTTTTGTGAGCTGTATCTTAACAAGAAATGGGCATGAGAGACACATTACTTATTGTATCAGCACACTGATTTCCTGACAAAAGCCTGCCCTTGTTGTTTGTACACAATGGTAGTAGTTCAAGGTCAGCTGAATCCTCTGTTGACTTAGTCTCAGGATTTCCATTTAACCCCAGTGTGCTGTCATATTATTCAGACTTTCCTTTGGATTGAAAACACCTGGCATTTTTCTGTTACTATACTGACTTCTTTTACCTTCATTCCTTTACTCCTCAACTCTCAATCTCTTACTCTCAATGGATATGCTTATTGTCTTGATTATAGTGTTGGTATCATGGGTGTGAATTTATTAGGCCTCAGCTCATCAAATTATATACAATAGACATGTGCATTTTTTCCCTTAAGTTTATTGGTACATCTTAGGTATACAATACAGTTACATTCATCATTGGGAACTTGTATCTTTACATAATGTATCTTGGTTCTTGTTTTTTCCCCATTCCCCTGCCCTTCCTTCAACCCCTCCATCCCTCCCTATTTACAGAGACGTTGTTTCCTTTTTTTTCTCTGAAGGGGAAGTGAGAAGGGTAGGGGAAAGGAAAAAAGGGAAAGGAAAACATGTGCATAGTTTTGAATATCAATTATACCTCACTAAAACTGTAAGGAGAAGAAATCCTTTACCTATAACCTTCACATGGTTTTATCCATTTCTAGAAGTCCCTAAAACTTGCTACTCTTCATCTTTCCTGCAGGAGAGAGAGCCTCATGAATGTTTTACATATGTTGGAGTATTTTCCTTGCTTTTCCCTGACTTCTTTAGACCAACTAAATTGTGAATTATATGTGTATAAGTCCTGTTTGAGATCTGAACAAGGGAGCTATAAAATTGGATATTCTATCAGAATCCAGTAAGACTCATTCAAATCCAACTGTCTCCAAGATGCTAAGTCTGGACAAGTTGCCAAAATTATAGCCCTTACTAACCCCTGCCAATTTGCTAGAGATACGGGAGTAAATGCCTACATAGAAATGCTTTTGTATTGGCAAGAGATTTGGTCAGGCTTTGGAAGAAGCACCATTTTTAAATTGCAACTAGTATACTCCAATTAGACCAGGCAACTGTAAAAGCAATTTCAATAAGCAAAGGTTCACATATTAACAGATTAATTTACTAAATACATCCAGATTGTCCAGCAAGTCCAAAATTTAAAGCCAAAACTAAGACCTGACTATTGGGATTAGGTCTTGAGTCACTTCCAAAATCAAGCACCTGATTCCAAAATAATATATTGGAGAAGATTAGATTGTTTGCTTCACCCATATGGTATGTGCTAGTACCAAGATTTCTTTTTGTTCTGTGTGAGATGCTAACATAGATTATCTCTAAAAGCAAGCTACAACCATCAATGAAAGGGACATTTTTTTAAAAGGTCCTAAAGAAATATTAATGGGAAAAATGAGATTGAAGACATCTCTTTGCAGTGTGATCCAGACGTCTAAGCACATGTTCTGTGCAAACAGGAAAATGTGGGAACAGGACGTGAATGAAACTTATAGGCCATTTAGAACATCTGCAAATGGAATTCATCCAGTTGTTTCCTTGTGTGATTATGATTTCTTAGTGTGGGGCTAGGGGTTGAATCCAGGGCCTCACTCATATTAAGAAGGTGTTTTACCACTGAGTAACATATCTAATCCATCAAAATGTTTTTCACTGAAGAATATTGAGTGTTTTCTCTTTAGCAGGAACTGTTTCTTTTACATAAAGTTACTGTTCTGACAGTAACAAAGCAACATGAAGGTTCATTTTCCCACTGAATAATATTTACTTGTCTTTGTTTTGAGTACCCATACCACTGGAACAGGGACTCTGTGAGGTCTTGTCTGTCAACTAGAAGCCTCAGGGCCCAACCACCACTATTCTTTAGAAAAATCAGAACCAAGGATTGCCCATTAAAATGGAAACTTATAAAACTCTCTGAGAAACTCTAATTTCTTTAGCCAAAGATTTTACTCTTAGCTCCAAAGCCAGTAGGTCTTTAGAATAAAAAATATAGTCTATCCCTGTATGAGGTGGTCACTGGATGCTTATGCATGTGGGGATGTCATCTCCTGTCATTGACAATGACAAGCCACTATAGCCAAACGTTTTAGAACTTTAAGGTCAAGTTAGTTTTCAACAAGCCCATGTGGTTTTTCTCCAAGATAGGTCTCAGGAAGTGCCATGTGACCTTCAGCCTAGAGGCTACTGAAAATGTGATTTGTGTGCTCTGGAATTCTGAATCACAAAGGCTGAAGTGAAACTCCTGGAAACAACCCTTTGGATTTGTGTCTCTTACTAAAAAGAAGGATTCTACTTTTCTTGCAGACTTCTATGCCAGTGCAAGATGTAACACTGAAAATCTCTTGGGATTCTCTGGAAGCAGATACTAGGTATAATTAATTGCCGCCATATGTTTATCATATTTTTCTTTTCATAACTATTATTTTCTCTGTCTGTTGGGTTAAGGATTTTGAATGTAGAAGAAATGAGATTCTTTACAGCTCTCGCACTTAGCATGACTTTTTGTGTTAATTTAATCTCATAATAGTCTATTAGTATCAACTCCCATTCTCCAGATTTGGGGTGGGAATGAGATCTGGTCGAGCTGGCCTCACTTCTAACTGGATCTTGTTTGGAAGGCTTTGCTCAAGTTTCTGATAATTTTTATGACACTTGTCCCTATAGTTGCCATTTGATGTGTTTTCTTAAATGCTTAAATGCTTTTATGCAGATACTTACTCAACAATGATTAAAATTTAACTACAATGACAAAAGTCACAAGATTCTCTGATTACCATCAACAATGAGGCTGAGGTGCTATTGATTAGTGGTGGGTGTAGATCAGGAGTTCTGAAAGACAATAACACTATACAATCATGTTACACTGTGTAGTTAAGTGATACGACTTGGACAGAGAAGTAAAATTGCACTATCTTGAATGCATGCAAATATTCCACTTAGACGCTGGCCTGACTTTACCCCTACCAATTGTTCTTCCTCTCTTTTCTTGGCACATCTGTCATGAACTTAGTGGCCATTGCTATTGACAAATCTAACCCGCTAAACAAAGGCTCCTAAACCACAAGAATAATTCTTTCCTCTTCCAAGACTCATCTTTGATGAACATTCCTAAAATTAACAGAAATTTAGTGGTCTACTCTTTTTAAAGTTTAAGATGTTTCTTTCTTTCTCAAAGTAAAGCACTTAAATGCATGCTTGTGTGTGTGTGTGTGTGTGTGTGTGTGTGAGAGAGAGAGAGAGAGAGAGAGAGAGAGAGAGAGAGAGAGAGAGAGAGAGAGAGAGAGAGAGAAAGAGGTCCCACCTGAAACAGCCTGGAATGTTTCTTTGTCTACCTCAGGCTCCCTTGCCCACTGAGCTCCTATTCATTCCTCGGATCTCAGAATCTAAAAATTCACATCCTCAGAAAAGCCACCCTAGCCCCAGATTATATGCTGTTTTCTGTATAGCCCATATACTGACTTGCACTTATCTTTCAGTGTAATTATTTGATGAGTTTCTTTCTTAGTGATTAATTGGATGCTTCATGAGGGCAAGGAATGGATCTGATTTGTGCCCATTTTACCTCAAGTCATTACAGCAGTGTTTGGCATATAGCAGCCTCATGTGAAGTGTATATTGAAATGTTAAAGGAATGAAATGAATACGAATTCATAAAAGTAGTCAGAAATGATATCATATTTGCAATTAGACTTTTGCCACCTACAGTCATGTTTCTGTTTTGTTTCTGCGGTACAGCAGTTTTGACACAGGGTTCTGTTTGACAAGTATTAGAATATATTGGGCATTTCATTTCTTCATCATGCTGAAACATTTTATTATTTAGAAATGGTAATATATCTAACTAGACAAACATAAGGTCTTACAGATCTGAGAGCTAAGATTATTTTGTTAGTGAAAAAGAAGGAGAAGAGAGGAGGAAAGGAAAAAAAGAGAATGAAGAAGGAAAGAAGAGCAGCTTTCATAATTATAGATATTCGTAGTAGAACAAAATATATTTCCTTTTTGTATTATTTTTGGAAGTAATTTGACTTAGTTCTTTTATGCAGCTAGATTTACCAGAAGCTATAGTTGGGCCCAAAGAGATCTGATTTTGCCTGATTAGGCAGCACCTCAATTAGTGTGTGATATGTTTTTGATGCCCTTTTAAAAGGAAAATTGTGAGCTGTCACAACATGGTTCTAAATAGAAAGATAATGTCAAAACTTCTTATAAAACACTGTAGGATATTTCAATTCTCTTAGCAAGAAAGAGCACAAATTTAATTATGGATCAAAATGCCTTCTGCATTAAGTGAAGAGAGGTGGATATTGGAAATCCTGTAGTGCTACTTATTTATCAATATGACAAGAAACTAGAAACCTAAATATCCAAGTGGTCCAATTTATATTTTTCCCATGGTTTCTAATATGCAGGAATGCTTCACGCAGTTCTATTTGAAAATAGAAAAGGTTAATGAATTTCTTGACAATATGCACATATATTTTTTGGTCTCAAGCAACACTCAGAAACACATATATTTGTAACCCATGGGATGCTGGTAATTTACTACCAATTTACACACACTAATAGTGTGGCACATTGTCACATATTACTTGATGATGTCATTCCTAGAGTTTCAAAGGTCTGGAAATAGAATTTTCTATAGCAGCATGACAGGCCAGTCCTGAAGGTACAAAAACAGGTAACAAGCAAAGAATCTCTTTCTCTACCTTATTAAATACTCAACTTGTAGAGTGAAATCTAATCACAGCTTTGCTATCATCTGTTGTTTTCCTGTGGATAGCTTTTAATTAATAGAAGCTATTAATTCGCTGCCTTTTATATTTTCTATCTTATATTACTAAGAAAAAATGTCATAAGTCCACTTTCGCATTAATCAATATGAAGTAATCTGTCACAGAGCCAAGACATGGAGGCTGTTGAAAAGTGGTAGTTGACAAGCCACTCAGCCACTCTCTGCTTCAAAAAGAAAGCTCATGACACATCCTATATCATTTAGTGGTATGAAACAACTGATATAAAGACAAGTAATGCATAATTATTTGTAATTTAGTGAGTGAAAGTTTGATATGAAAGTAATCTTGTTAGTTTTGCCTATGGATTTCTTCTCATGACTTGGGCTACTTAAAAATTATGTATCTGAAAATATTGTCTGAAAATATTTTTACATTTATTTTTTCAAGCTTCATTGAACTATCACTTATCACTGCTTTATTAACTGTGTTTGTGGTAGGTAGAATGGCCTTCCAAAGATTCCCACATATTAGTGTCCGCAATATATGACTATGTTACATTTTTTAACAAAGGGATTTTGTAGATAGTATTAAGTTTGTGGTCCTAAAATAGGGAAATAATTTGGGGTTATTTGGGTGGACCCAGTGAAATCCCATAGATCCTTAAAAGCAGAGAACTTTGTGCAGAGGCAGACGACAGATGTGGCAGAAGGAAACATAGAAGAGGTGCAGAAGAGATGGTAGAAGTCCTGGAAGGGTTCACCCACTACTGCTGGTCTGAAGATGGACAGGCAACATGAAGAGAAATGCAAGGGTCCTAAGGAGTTGTACATGACTCCAGGCTAGCAGCCAGCAAGGAAATGAGGAATTCAGCCCTGTAGTTGCTAGAAGTTGAATTCTGCCAACACCCAAATGAGACTGAGGTGGAATCTTACCTATAGCCTCCAGAAAGAAATGCAGTCCTGCCTACCCCTTGATATTGAACTTGTGGGTCTCTAAGCAGAAAACCATGATTAGCCGTGCTGTACCTGAACTTCTGCTTAACAGAAACTGAGATGAAACCAAGCGTTGTTTCAAGCCACTAAATTTATGGTAATTTGTCAGGACAGCAATAACAGGTACTAAGTCATGTTTAAATAGGGAAAATAAATTCTGGTGTGTTATTACATAATAGAGTGATGATAGGTAACACTGAAAACCTAGAAGAATTTTGAATGTTTCACCACAAGGAAATGATGAATTTTTTAGTAGATATTCAGACCCTGATTTGAACGTTATGCATTGTACATACACATGAAAACAGCCTGTGTTACTTCATAAATACGAACATTTCTATGTGTCAACACAAAGAGTGAATGGATTAAGTGTCTAATTTGTCAATATATAAAATATACTATGAAAAACACGTATCCACATCTCTCTCTTTTTCTGGAATCTATTTTCTACAAAATGTTTCAATTGCTCAGTAGGAAAAACCCCTTAGAAACTAAGAGGTTTGAACTCTTTTGAAAATCTGAACAAATATATTCTGAGCCAGCTTTAAACTTGGCCAGACGTGTCCTTCCATCCTTTGCCTTTACTTTCTTGCCTAACCAGGCAGAAAAACCCTCCCTGGAAAATTGGAAGCCATAGGTAATTCTGTCATGCTTCCGTTCATTTAGCACCTGCTGCAGCGTCCTTCGTTTTTATTATCTCAGCAACGAATTTTGGCCTTGAACATTTTGTTCAGTGGAAGTATAGAAAGAGGCAGGCTGTTGACACAAAAGGATTATTGTTTTTCTGATTCGGTCCTTTAGTTTAAATTGAAACTGCAGAGAAGAGAGGATTCCTCCGCCAGATTTTCCATCAGTCTCCTGGGGCTGAACAATGCCACCATTAAGATCAGGTGCTCACTCCGGTGGATTCCACCCCCTTGTGTTGTTGGGGTTTGTAGTCTTTAGTGTTCAACAGAGGTTTGTTGAATGAATGAACAGTAGCACAAAAAACCATTGATTGTCAGTTTTGGTGCTATGTCATGAGTGCCAAGCTGATTGCTATTATGCAAAGATTTAACTTAAATTTGTGGTAGGCTTGGGCAGTGCTGGACTCCAGAATATCTCATATAATTTGGGTGCCCTGCCCACAAATCACAAGAGCATGTTTCTGACCTGTAGAAATTTGTTCTTATCCTTGCTCAACAGACAATATAGACCTTGGAAATGTGGGGGTTATCATGAAGATGAAGAGGCTGTGACTCGGGGATGTCCTGCCCCTGGGGGCATTGCTGGACTTATGTTCACAGGACACCCCCAGTTCTGCAGTGATGGTATCCATGAAGCTGCACAATCCCAGCAACTCCAAGGCCAAGCAAGGATGTGCAGTGAACTTTATGTTTGTACAGGGATTTTTAAATTTCCAAACACACACATCATGGTAAGCTTTCTTGACATTAAGACAATAGGTATGTCTTTTGGAAAAATTCGAAGGCAGACTTCAAATATCCAAGAAAATGACTGTGAAATTTGACTTTTAAATGTTTCCAAAGAAAATTTCCTCAATGAATAGAAGAGCAGCTCCCGTATGTGGTTATATCAACATCAGGAACATACATAAATACATGTATCTTCATGTATATATTCTCATATCCTTTCATTTTTTCTATATATTTACCAGTATTTTCTTGATATTTATATACTCTTTATTTTGGACTGTTGTCAGGACTCAAAGTGTTTGAGAGTGTGCACCTGAAAAGAATTATCTTTTGAATATTTTGGGCCAAATTTTTAACATATGAAATCACATATGGATTTGTTTTTGGTTGCATAATGTTCCCCTAAAAGTTCCCGTACTGCTATCTTACCCCCTGTTTTGTACCTTATAATGTGAAGACCTTGAGAAATGGGAAAAAGTAAATGTAATTAGTTGTTAAGATGGGATCACATTGGAGTCCTGTGGGCCTGTCAGCCAGTGTAACTGGTATTCTTGTAAGATAGGGGCATTTGAGCATAGGCAACTGTGTAAAGAGAAGGCTATATGCACATGAAGAGGGATCTATGAACCAAGAGGAGAGGCCTGGAATGCATTCTTCTTTTTTATTAATTATATTGGTGCATTTAAGGTATACAATATAATGACATTCATCATTGGAAATTTGCACCTTTACATAATCTCCCTTGGTTCTTGGTTTTTCCCCATTCCCTTGCCCTCCCTTCAACCCCTCCACCCTGCCCTATCTACAAAGACTTTCGTTCCATTTTTTCTGTTTCTCATATTAATTCCATTCCCTTCTTTCCTTTCCCATACCCCTCTCACTTCCCCTTCCTCTTTGCCCCTTTCCTTCCTATTTCACATTATCTATTATACCTTTTAGTCCTCATTTACACTTTCAGTTTCTCACACTAGAGAAACTATTTGGTATTTACACTTGTGTGTCCTATTTATTCCACTTAAGAGTATGGCCTCAATGTGCATCCATTTAGTTATAAATGTCTCTAGTTTCTCATTCTTTATGGCTGAGTAGTACTCCATTTTATTTTTAAAAAACACATTTTCTTTGTCCAGTCTCCAGCTGATGGGCATTTGGGCTGTTTCCAAGTTTTAGCTATTACAAACTGTGCTGCTATGAACATGGGTGCACATATATCACTGTGGTTGATTCTTTTAATTCTTTGGGGAAGATACCCAGCAGGGGAATAGCTGGGTCAAATGGGACTTCCAGTCCTAGTTCTCTGAGGTATCTCCATCCTGATTTCCGCAGTGCTTGCACCAGTCTGCACTCCCACCAGCAGGGGAGCAGGGTTCCTCTTTCCCCACAGCTCTGCCATCATTTGGTTGATTTCATGAGAGCAGCCGTTCTCTCTGGGGTGAGGTGGAATCTCAACGTTGTTTTCATTTGTACCTCTTGAATGACCAGTGATGTTGAACATTTTTTTCATATGTTTATTTGCGATTTGTACTTCTTTGTCTGAGAAATATCTGTTCATTTCAGATGCCCATTTTTGAATTAGGGCATTAAATTTGGGAGGTCTCATTTTTTAAAATTCTTTATATATTCTATCTAGACAGTAGATCTTTGTCTGAGGGACGGCAGGTGAAAATTTTTTCCCACATTATGGGTTGTCTGTTCACACTGATGGTGGTTTCACTTGGTGTATAGAAGCTTTTTGTAAGAAGAGATCCCACTTGTTGATTGTTTGTGCTAGTTCATGGGCAAATGAGGTTTTGTTAATAAAATCTTTTTCTACACCAATTTATTCAAGAGTTCTTCCTAACCTCTCTTCTAGCGGGTTTAGTGTTTCTGTTTTAATATTTAGATCTTTAATCCACTTCGATTTTAGTTTAGTGCATGGTGAAAGATATAGGTCTAGTTTTAACCTTTGGCAAGTTGAAAGCCAATTTTTCCAGCACCATTTATTAAAGAAGCTGTCTTTCCTCCAGTGAGGGTGTTTGGCTCCTTTGTCAGAGATGAGGTGGCAGAGAGTGTCTGGAATTGTTTCTGAATCTTCTAATTTGTTCCTCTGGTCCTCAGGTCTATTTCTTTGTCAGTACCAAGCTATTTTTATCACAGTAGCTTTGTAGTATAGTCCCAAGTTGGGGATTGTGATAACCCCTACCTTGTCTTTATTGCCTAATATTGCTTTTGCTTTTCTAGGTCTCTTCTTGTTCTAAATGAATTTTTGGATTGTTTTCTCCAGGTCTGTGAAGTATGCTGCTGGGATTTCTATTGGAATTGCATTGAATCTATATAGCAGTTTTGGAAGTATGGCCATTTTCACTATGTTCTTTTTTAAAAAAAATCTTTTATTAGTACATTTTAGATATACGATTCTTCCTAGCCAGGAGCAAGGGATGTCTTTCCATTTTCTGATATCCTCTTTAATCTCTTTTTTCAGAATGTTATAGTTTTCAGAGTACAGGTGTTTGATTTCTTTTGTTAGGTTGATTCCTAGGTATTTCAATTTTTTGGATGCTATTGTGAAAGGAATTGATTGCCCCATTTCTTTCTCAGTGAGTCTGTTCTTTGTGTACAGAAAAGCTATTGATTTTTGTGTGTTGTCCTTGTATCCAGCTACTTTACTGAATTTGTTTATTAAGTCTTTGCCCCCTCACAGCATTTAGGGGTACTTCTTCAGAGGGGGAAATATTGTGAATAGGTAACTTAATTAGATATCTTGTAGGCAGTTAGACAGAGCCAGGCCAGGAGGAGCCAATATGGAGGACAGTCAAGGAGCCAACATGGAGGAGAATCAAGATACATTCACTGAAGACCAGAATTGTAAAAGGAGAAAAACTACATACCCTTGTGCTTCCCCTGGGGATAAATAGCAGTGACTGATATTCTAAATAGGTATTAATCACTTGGGTGGGGGGTCAAGGTCTTAACCCAGCCTCTCCAGGAAATATCCCTGACCCCCACCCTTACTGAAAATCCTTGTATGCTTGCTACGTGACTTGCTCCCCCATTTGACCCCCATTTAATCGATATTACCTGGGTGACTGTACTTGTAATCTTATTGGTTGGTCATGGTTTTGTCCCACCTCATGCTCATCTTGTAAATTTCCATTGGGTCTTATAGTTTTGTTCCACTTTGTACCTGCCTCACCACATGGCTTTGCTGTATAAAACATCTTTGAAACGTGGGGTGAGTGGGCAACCCTCTTTCTGGTCCTCCTTCTGTCTCTCCTAGACAGAAGCTTTCTTTCTCTCAATAAATTTTTCCTACTCTTAAAAAAAAGTCTAGAAGACTTTTGGTGGAGTTCTTAGGGTCTTCTATATAGAGTATCATGTCATCAGCAAATAATGACAATTTGAATCTTCATTTCCTATCTTTATTCCTTTTATTTCTTTCTCTTCTCTAATTGCCGTGGCTAATCTTTCCAAAACTATATTGAACAGGAGTGATGATAGTGGACATCCTTGTCTTGTTCCTGATTTTAGTGTGAAGGATTTCAGTTTTTGACCATTTAGTATAATATTGGCTGTCAGTTTTTCATAAATGGCTTTTATTAGATCCAGGTAGAGTCCATCTATTCCAACTTTCTGTAGGGTTTTTATCATGAGTGGGTGTTGGATTTTGTCAAATGCTTTTTCTACATGTATTGAGATAATCATATGGTTTTTGTCCTTGTTTCTATTAATATAGTGTATTACATTGATTGATTTGCATATGTGAACCATCTCTGCATCCCTGGGATGAATCCAACTTGGTCAGGGTGTATGATCTTCTCGATGATCTTCTGCATTCTATTTGCCAGTATCTTATTAAGCATTTTTGTATCTATGTTCATTAGTGAGATTGGCCTATAATTCTCTTTTGTGGTTGGGTCTTTCTCTGCTTTGCGGATCAAGGTGATGTTTGCTTCCAGGAATGAATTTGGTAGTATTGCTTCCCTTTCAATTTCATTGAAGAGTTTAAACAGCAGTGGCAGTAGTTTCTCTCTAAATGTCTTGGAGAATTCAGCAGTGAAACCATTAGGACCTGGGCTTTTCTTAGTTGGTAAGTTTTTAATTAGATTTTCAATATCATTGATTGATATTGGGTCATTTAGAATTCTTAGGTCTTCTTCATTCAACTTTGCTAATTCATATGTATCTAGGAATCTGTCCATTTCTTCTGTGCTTTCTATCTTATTGGTGTGTAGGTTTTCCAAGTAGGTATTGATGATCCTCTGGATTTCTTCTGGGTCCATTGTAATTTCACACTTTTCATTCCTAATCACATGGATTTGGGCCTTTTCTTTCCTTTTTTTTGGATAAGGTTGGCTAAGGGTTTGTCAGTTTTGTTGATTCTTTTGAAGAACCAACTCTTGGCTTCATTGATTTTTTTTTTATTGTTCTCTTAGTCTCATTGCATTGAAATCATTGCATTGATTTCTTCCCTGATCTTTATAATTTCCTCCCTTCTATGGGTTTTGGGTTTGTCCTGCTCTTCTTTTACTAGAAGCTTGAGGTTCAGCGTCCAGTTGTGTAATTGAGCTTGCTCTGTTTTTCTAATGTGAGCATTCCCTGCTATGAATTTCCCTTGTAAGACTATTTTAATTGTGCCCCATAGATTCCGATATGTTTTATTGGCATTGTCCTTTAGTTGTAGGAACTGTCTGATTTCTTCTTTAATTTCCTCTGTGACCCATTGGTTATTCAGAAGTGTGTTGTTCAATTTCCATGTGTTTATGAAATTCTTGCAGTTTCTTTTGCTATGGATCTCTGATTTCATTGCACTATGGTCTGACAATATACAGGGGATAAGTTCAATTCCTTTCCACTTACTTAAACATGTTCTATGTGTGAGTATGTGGTCTATTTTGGAGAATGACCCATGTGCAGCTGAGAAGAATGTGTATTCTGATTTTGTGGGGTTGAAGACTCTGTAAACATCTGTTAAGTTCATTTGTTCAAGAGTTTGATTGAGTTCTAGTATTTTATTACTTATTTTTTATCTAGTTGATCTATCTATTTGTGACAGTGGGGTGTTGAGGTCCCCTACTACTATTGTATTAGTGCATACATGACTTTTCATGTCCATTAGTATTTGTTTTATATAGTTGGATGCACTAGTGTTTGGTGCATAGATATTTATGATTGTCATCTCTTCCTCTTGGATTTTTCCCTTCACAAGGATGTAGTGTCCTTCTTCATCTCTCTTAATCAGTGTTGGTTTGAAATCTACTTGATCTGCCAAGAGGATAGCTACTCCTGCTTTTTTTCGGGTTCCTGTCGCATGGAGTATTGTTTTCCACCCTTTAACTTTCAGTCTATGAGTTTCCTTTTGAATTAAGTGTGTTTCTTGTATGCAGCATATTGTTGGATATTGCTTCTTGACTCATTCTGCCAATCTATTTCTTTTGATTGGTGAATTGAGATCATTAACATTGATGGTTATAACTGAAACGTATTGACTTATCATTGTCATGACTTTTTCTTTTTGTTGGAGTCTTCCCCTTGGGGTTTGACTTGTCATGCCTGATGGATTCATTCTGCTGGGCTTCCTGGGGTTTTGATCCTTGTTGTCTTTTTTTAGGATATTGTTTAAAATTTTTTAGAGTGCTGGTTTGGTATTCATGAAGTTCCTAATTTGCTCTTTGTTATGAAATTATCTTATTTCTCCATCTATTTTGAAAGATAGTTTTTCAGGGTACATTAATCTGAGTGGAAAGAATTCTTCCCTCCCTGTCCTCAAAATTGACTCTGGCACCATGATTTCAGACTTCTAACCTTCAGAAATGTGATTAAATAGGTTCCTGCTGTTTAAGTAACATGATTTGTGGTACACTATTATTTCAGATCTACAAGACTGTTACACAATTTTTTCCTATCACTTATTCTTCTATTTATCCTCATAAGTCTTACATTTTCTTTTGTGGTAAGCAGAATTGCTTCCTAAACATATACATACCATTAAACCTAGACCTGTGAACATGTTCCATCACATAGTATATGAAATTAAGCTTATGTATCTGAAAAAGCTCCAATGTATCAGGTAGAATTGTGCTATATCTTACATATCTTCTGAGGTAGTAATCCTGGAAGATCAGGGCACCACTGGATAGAAAGTGGATAAAAGTAATAATCTCATGTCTTCCAAGATCCAAATAAGAATTTAATCTTCTATTTTATCATTATTTAAATGGTTAAAAAGCAATGATAATTTTTTCTTTGAAACTTCAGAACATATTAAGCACAGTATAAGATTTTTACATTGCATTAAGATAAATGAAGACTTCCTTTTATTGTTTCTCCTTGATATTTCCAAAAGGCTGTATATGAACAGAAAAGAAGTCCACTTCCATGCAGCATTTGCTTCCCCATAGGAAGTCAAATTATGCAGAGATAGAGCCCTATATTTTTTACAAAATGAAATAGTATTTTTCTTATTATTGTTATTTAGAGGCTTTTCAAAATGATTGCTTTTTCTTAATACCTGTACCTGTACCTCCATATTAACTTTAAATGTTTCAAAAAATTTTCAATTTTTGCCCAGCAATTGCCTTGTTCCTCCTCCTCCTCCTCTCTCTCTCTCTCTCTCTCTCTGTCAAATTGGTTGTTATTTCTAAGCCACTCATTCACATGCTTTCAGGAAATTCTTTTACCTTCCTTAATGCTTTAATGTATTTCTGTTCTGCTATAAGCCCAAGACACATCTTTCAAAGCACAGAACACTTTTCATGTCAGGAAGTTGGGTAAACATTCATATCTTTGGCATTGGGCAGTGCTGATAAAGATCTCCAGATGTGTGTGCACACCCACACGTATGTGTGTGTGTTGTGGTCTAATCTAGCACTTTAGCAGATGATTACTTACATCTTTGTTCAGTACTCTTCAAGTTTTTATGATAAATGATTGAATTTAATCCTTTTATGTTTATTGGTTACTTTTTTTTTTAAATCTGAAATTGTGTCACAGAGAAACTACATTACTTTTCTAAAAGGAGACAAGTTTTGTGGAATTTTGTTTGAGTAGATCAACTGAACACATGAATATTATAATAAATGCCCTATTTTCTTAGTTTGCAAGATGCAAATTTATCTTTGCTGTCAACCTAGGACCTGGCTTTCAAGAACTATAGAGAAAAGTTTCCAACCCTGGGTTAGGAGACATCTAAAAAAGGAGTCACTGTGGCCAAGGATCATCTTTACCTCACAGGTCCCTGCCATCATTTGTGGGGTTCTCAAAGGCCAGATGAGGAGACATTCACACATGACAGAGAAAGCTCTCTTTGCTTTACCATGTGACAAATTAATATCTTTGGAGTTATGTAAAGAAGACTTTGTGGATATTCCACTGGTAATAGAACAAATTTATTTCTTCTGGATTATTAATGTATGTTCAACAAATAGATTTTTAAGAGAAAAATAAATTAGCTAAACTTTCTATTTACATTTAGATTTTAGTTTGCAACTTTCACAGTGTGTATTAGTTCCTTCATTTTTTTCAAAGATAATTTAAAATTGATAATTATTTCTTGTAGAAAAACATCACTCTCAAACCCACTCCTTTTAAGTATGGAAGAAAGGACTGAAAGGTAGATTTCAATTTTCACAGTGATAGACCAAGGAGGTCTAAAAAAAGAATTTCTACAATTGCTCAGGTTTTGTAATCATTTAAAATTCGAAGTTCTCATTTTACACGACAAAGAAAAAAATATTTCAAGGTAAAATAAAGAAAAGTAATGCTTGATATAAACTTACATAATTTAATTAGAAAGAATCATTTTATCTTTTAACTACATTTGGAATTTGAGGCATTATTTTCCATCTTTATCAGCTATTCTACTAAGAGTCCTGCAACCCTGAACATCCACTGCTAGTCTACAGTGAGTCTTGGATAAATTAGAAAGGGCTCTGCCTCTGGATGTGTCTAGCCCTGCAGGTGCAAAGTGTGGTGTCTTTGTGAGGAAAAGCACCCCCAGAATAGCATTGCCTAGCATGAGCAGCTTTGGCTGCAGAATGCTGTGGTTACAGCGCTGCTCACCCCTCAGCGGGTGCTTTTGTACATCAGTGCCTTTGGGGCATGCACAAGGAGGAGTCAGGTGCCAAGTTTGTGTCCGATTAAGTCGCGCGTGGGACTATGCTGCTACCGACCTCCATATCCTTAAAATGTGTCAAATCTGAAATCTGACAGCCAGCCAGAGCTCCCAGCAGAATCTCTCAGGAGAGAAAGCTCAGGTGGAAAGAAACCTATTTACAAATCAGCAGCAGAAATCCATGCTGGCTCTCACACTATCTGAGGTGAACCAAGAGCATGATAGAAATGGAGACACATGAATAATGAAGTTGATGCTAAGGAGACAAAATAAAATAGAGAACTAAAAAGAGCTAGAATAAAACCAACACATGTAAGAAAAAATCCACTGTAATTTATATACCTACAGAGATTTAAGAACATACTGCAATCAATATACAAAGAAGACAATGGTATGGAAAATAATATAATAAAGAGCTCATAGAATACAATATAATGGTATGGAAAATAATACGAGACAAAGCTCATAGAGTTTTTTAAAAATAAATTTTAGCAACTCTGAGACTGTAGATTGGCATGATAAAAATGAGACTATTAGACCATATGCAGTGCATATGAGGTGTGGAATTTAGCGTTTATTGTGAGGTGGTAAAGAGAAGTAGCAAAGAGCAAACTCTCATTGTCCCCAAACTCTCATGATCTCCACTGGGTCTAGATGTTCTGTCTACCTGGCAGTGATCAATGCCAAAGCCAAGAAGGATCATCCCCTAATATCCATGCATGTGTGTGTGGGGGAACCACTGTGTGACTTTGTAGCAGCTAATCTTCCTGGTTACACAAATGATCTTCATGAGAAGGAGTTTTTCAGGAGCCCATGGTTGGTGTCATTCTATTTTTCTCCTGAGCCCAGAGTGACATCCTGAGCCTACTCTCTGCTAAGCTGTGGAGGAATAGATCAAGGGCTTCCAGGAACCTCTAGATTGTCTCTTCTCAGAAATATTCATGGTTCGGTGAAAGAGCTTCTGACTACTAAGATTCCAAAATGTTCTATGAAGCAAGAGCATGGACAACAGGCCATTTTCAAAAAATTTTAAAACATAATTTCTTAAAACTGGAGAAGGATCCAATCTTCAAATTGGATGAACTTAAAGGATGAAAAAGGTGAAAATAAATCCAGCTATCTTAAACCTTTTTGTGCTGCTGTAACAAAATGCCATAGGGTGGGTGATTTACTTACAGCAGGTGTTTATTCAAGCTTCTGGAGGCTGGGAAGTCTAAGAGGGAGGTGCCGTATCTGGTGGGGGCCCTCTTGTAGTATATCCTTGAGGGAAAGCAGAAGAGCAGGAGGAAGGGAGGGAAGGAGGAGCGAGAGAGGGAGGGAGGGAGAGAGAGAGAAAGAGAAAAGAGAGAAGAGAGAGGAAGTTGGTTTCATCTTTTTGTCGAACAAACCCCATTCTTCAATAACATCATTAATCCATCAGTTAAGGCAGAACCCTATGACAAAAGCATACATTAAAGGTGCCCACTCTCAGTCCTGTTGCATTAGGGACTGAGTTTCTAACATATAAACACTGGGGGACATATTCAAACTATAGCATAAACCTAAATATTTCCTTGTAACATTTAGATTAACAAGGAGACAGACAAGTTTCTAAAATGTCAGGAAGAAACAAAAAACAAAAAGCAGATCATCTACAATAAATGAGAAGACTGATAACAGATTTTCAATCACCAAAATTCAATTCTGTAAGATGATAATTTCTCAAAATTCTGGAGAAATTGTGTGAAATCTTGATGTCCACTATCTAAGCTATCAATCAAATATGAGGCTGGAGAAAATACAATTTCAGATATCTCATAGTTAGAACAGTTATTATCCCTGTGACCTTTGCTTTGAAAGTAAATATGGAGGGGAAGAATGGTTGAAGGGAGAGGAGGGGAATGGGAAAAAAGAATTAAGATATATTATGTATAGGTACAAATTTCCTATGGTCAGTGTGAGTACTATGTATGGCAAGTGTGTACTAATAAAAAAAAATTTTTTTTAAAGAAAGTCATTCCAACAAAAGAAGTCATGACTATTCTCCAGGATCTGGAAAAGAAAAGGCTGGTGAGGGGTTTTCCAGAGTGGTAACTTGTAAGAGCACCAGCATTCAGATGGTAGGATAAAGATGGAGTAGGTAGGAGAGCAGACTACACTTAATAGATTATACTACTGGGAGGAAAGAAAAGCTGAAGCAGAGCAAAAATGTAGAAGAAAACAAATGGTAAACCCAAAACCATGGCCCCAGTACACAGTGAACTAAAATGTGTCACAAGTAACTGATTCAGAATAACTGAAAAATAATTCATTTTACATTGGAAGAGGAACTTAATCATTCAAGTATCTCATGGTGAGGTCATAACATTGAAATGTAGAGAAGCAAACTTAAACCTCACACCAGTGACTCAAAAAGTGAGTATTCATCAGGTCAAATTAATGTAACTGTTTCTTTCATCTTTTTTTTTAGAATCAGCCATAAACAAAGTGGGGAAGACTCAGTTGTGGTTGCAGAACTGAAGACTCAGTTCTACGTTTTTAACTTTGAAAATTTGAAAGTTTGTGCAGAAAGCAAATGTTGAAGGGAGTTGCACAGATAATGGAAAAGGTGGTAAAGCTACTAAGGTGCTCACCATGCAAAGAAGAGGTTGAGTGATGTTGACAGTTGATGGCATGGGAAAGATTTAGATATATTTATTATTCAAAGCTACTCAGGCAATCAATAGGAAAAGTTTTTTTTTTAATTATTACTATACAACTTTTAAGGTAAAGAGTATGAGTCAGTGCAATAACCAATATTCTTATCTTTTAAAGTGAGATATCAAAAATACTGTTAAAGTTAAGAAATGAAGGTATAAACATATTCTTTAATGCTTTGCAGCTCATTATAAAATTGGAAACACAAAGACTTAAAAGAATTTTTCTCCGATAAATATTGTTGGGGTGGAGATGTCTGGGGAAGGATGGGAGGACTATGGCTTTTCATCACAAGCCCTTCCCTGACCCTTGATTCATGATTTTGTGCAATCTGAAAAAAAGAAAATGAAAATCACTTGAAAATTGTAAGATATAAATAATTTTATAAACATGAAAACAATTCAGTTCTTTAAAATGTATCTTAATGTATTATTAGTGTATTATTAGACATACAGAAAAAGTACCAAATTGTCATTATAAAACATTGAAATAATATTAATAAAGTCAAAGTTTTCCTTTATTCTCATCCAATCTTGTCATTCTGATAATATTGTGTGCTTTGTCCTATGACATAATTTTCTGTATACTCACATTGCACATATATATATACATAGAACAGCCTGTAGGATTTTGTTTTATTTGTGTGAGCAATCTTAACATAAGTAGTATGTCCTATAATGTTGATATGAAATTTCTTTTTAACCCACAAATATGTGTCAGAGAGATTTTCATGTCAGTGCACAAAGATTCACCTTATGGTACATTTTTCTTTTTCTGTTCTTTTGCTTTTCTAGTATCTAAAAGCAGAATTACTGGGCAATAAGCTATATGAATTTTAAAATTTATACTTATACTCATTCATAGAGTATGTGAAAATGCCTAATTGATCAAATCTTCTCCTATGAAAATTGAAATACAATGCGCTACGGTACTATATATAGATACCAATATATTACTATTACATTTTGGTTACATTTTAAAATTTCTTAATTTTTCTGTTGAATCTTTTGATTTACTTCTCATTTTGCTACAGTACTTAAGTAACTTTTAAGCAAAGATATGTGAGTGATAAATGTTTTGAGTATTCAAATGTTTGAGGTCTATGGCAACAAATTTCTAATTTCCAGTGCAATGGAGAAATTTCAAGAAAAGTGCATTTTTAAAAAATTGACAAGCAAAAAAGTCTGAAAAATTCTGTAACTATTGAAATAATGCATCAATGGTAAACAAAAAGATCTCATCATAGTTTAGAGGGTAATTAGTTTTTAAATACATACTTGAAATTCTTTCTACTCTCTTTTCCTTTGCTTTTTAATGCTATTTATGACACTCTGTGACCTATAGAACTTTAAAAAAATCATGCAGAGTCTGTAAGATATTACTAGGGTTCCTGCTGTAACAAGTTCATTTCTTTTTCTGGGAAGAAAACACAATTGCTTGTTGTGCCTGCTCTTAATCTAGGCATGGCCACATGACTGTCTTTGCCCAATGACATGTAATCAGAAGTGACATGTTGCTTCCAGAGGACAGGATGTAAGAGTCAGTTTACAATTCTCCATGCGCCACTCTTTCCCCAGAGCATTAGTCACATGTTCCAGACAGTATTGCTATTAAATGGCAGAGGAACTTGAGCAAATAGAAAACAAATGATAAGAATATAGAGTACAGCCCAGTTATATGATGAAATAGCTTACATATAGACAAATTAGAAAACTGTTACTGTGGATAAAAATGCAAATCTGACTATATGCTGTTCACTACAAATATATCTTAATATTGGAAATCAGAAAGGCTATAAATGAAAATATAGAAATGCATAGTCAGAAAAACTTAATAAAATAAATCCAATATGTATATGCCAATATTAGATTAAGGAACAAAGCATTATGAGAGATAAAGGTTGACATTTCATCATAATTAAAGAGTCAAATAGCTAGGAAGATTGAAAAATTCTTTTTTATTTATTTTTAAAATTTGAGTGGCGGGGATCAAACCCAGGGTCTTGCACATTGTAGATAAATGCTCTAACACCGAACAACATCCCAGCTCCAATAACTTTTAATTAAGATAAGCCTAATATAAGAATGTAAGAACATAAAAATTTACAAAGCCCAAATTAAGCATAATAAAAAGAAAATTTACAAACCTACGCTTGTCTCAGAAACTGGTGAAAAACCAGATGAAATTGTGGTAAGAATACAGAAGAAATCAGAGCTTTCACTAAAAACAACATGATCATCATACATAAAACCCTGCACCCCGCACCCCACAATTAGAATTTATACTCGTATCAGACACTCATGGATTATTTTACTAAATTGACAATATTTTTTTCCCAGTACTTGGGATCAGGACCTTGCACTTGCCAGGCAGGCACTGGCACCACTGAGCTAAATCCCCGGCCCTAAATTGACAATATTTAAAACCATAATGCAAGTAAACAGATTTAAAGCAATTAAAAGCTTCAGTAATGTGTTTACTGATGACATATGAAGAAAGCTAGACATAAAATATGCTACATAGGAAATATCAAGTGTTTTAAAATTAGTTTATCCTTAAATAACCCAAGAAAAATGTAATTATGATTAGAAAATATTTAGAGCCAAGTGACCATGAACATATAGCACATCAAAACTTGTGATATTTATCTAAAACTGTACTTGAGGGAAAATTTTACCCTTAATTATATTAGAATAGAAAAAGCTACAAATTGGTGACCTCCAGATCCATTTCAGGAAGTTAGAAAAAGAAAAAATTAAATTAAAAGCAAGTGTGCAGGGGCAAATGATTAAAAGAATACAAATTTAATGAACTAGAAAATAAAAATATGATAAATAAAACTAAAGTTTGTATTTTTAAAAAAAACCTAATCAAATTGATTAACCCATGGCAAGACTAATCAAACAAGAAGGCATGAATGACTAATAATTAGAGTTCAAAATGGGCTATCATTCTAAATCCCACAGAAATTATAAATGTTGTTATGGGAGAAAATTTTGAGCAAATCTATCACAATAACCTTTTATATAAAAACATAAAATTATCTACCTAATTTTAGATAAAATGGAGGAAGTTTAAGAAAAATACAACTTAATAAATGTGGAAAGTTTGAGGAATTCTATATTTTGAAGTAAGTAAATCTGTTATAAATAGAAACAGGGTTGTGTGTAAGTCAGTAGATTATAATAATCAAAGAACCTTGAATAAAATAAAGTTAAAATGCTTTTTCTAAGAATGGATATGCATAGTAGCAAGAAGTAGACAAGACTCTTATACTACCTCTGGAATACAAAGACTCTGAGGTACAAAACATGAATAACTTTTCCTTGAGAGGGCAGCAGGAAAATCCTGCTATCAGAGGAGAGTTCTATTTCAGTTAATGGAAGGAGTTAGAGGCAAATGTCAGAGAAGCTTAGTATTTGGGGAAATACTTGAAGTTGGAAAATTTATAATTACAAATACACATATTACTAAAATTATCAGTGTGAGTTGTTAAAAATAGTGACAGAGAAATGCTGTGTGTAATGCAATTTGACATTTTTATAGTTAATGACTTTTTAAAAATTTCTAGTGGGTGCAACACCCATTCTTGACCATTTCACTCTTGTGCTCACCTGTTATTTAAGCCTCATCATATCCAGAAATCTAACCAAGATCTGTTGAGTTGAAGGTGGAATGGACAATAGATATCCTCCACACACATGGTCCCTGAGTTGCAATGGATAGTCAGAATTAAGACGTTCTTCAACTTTATGATGGTGCTAATGGAATCTACATTCAGTGGAAATTATACTTCACATTTTGTGCTTTGATCTTTTTCAGGCACATTATATGTGGTAGGATATTTTCTTAATACTTACATAATGCTGGGCAGTAGCAGAGAGCATTTGTCAGCCACCAAATCATGAAAGTAAACAACTGATAGTCTACATAACACTGTGTTGCTAAGCTATGATGTTCTAGAGACCAGGTGTATTAAATGCATTTTGACTTTTTATATTTTCAACTTAAAATGGGTACATCAGTATATAATTCCATCCTAAATTGAAAAAATAACTTATGTATGTTTATGAAGCAACAGAGTATTTTTTTTAAAAAGAGTTTAATGTTTTTAGATTGTACCATAACATCCACTTTCCCAATATAAACAGTCTGGAAACATGGCCATGTCAAAATAGTTCTGACAAAATGTTGGTATTCCTACTGGAATACAGAATAGGGACAGTGGACAAGGAAGATTCAAACAACTGGCTTACTATTTTTGTTGTTGCTTTTGGTCTTGGGGATTGTACCCAGGACCTTCACACTGAGCTACATCCACATCCCTTTTTTAAATTTATTTTTTATTTTGAGACAGGGTCTCGTTGAGTCACTAAATTGCCAAGGCTGTGCTTGAACTTGTGATCCTCTAGCTTCTGCCTCCCAGAGTGCTAGGACTACAGACATATGCCACCATTTTTGTTTATATTCTTTATTTTCTACCATGACAATGGATTTTGGGGTATAGTCCTGCCTGAACAACAGCAACAAAACAAAGCAGACAGGTAAGCTAGGTAACTTTGTCAACATAATAACTAAATGTAGCAAAAAGATTCATTAAATTTCTGAGAAAATCCTTATCTATGATGTGTTCTTAACAGGGTATTACTGTTTAAGGATTTCCAATAGTAAATACATTCTCAAAAGTTATAAATTGAAATATAAAATGGATGTGTTTCATAAATTTAACATCCCCACTGCAAGGAAATGACCTCTGCAAGTAACTTGAATTTTACAGTCCACAATACACTTGTCTGTGGCAGAAAAGTAGCAGGTGGAAGCCATCCTCAAAGCCTCAGGCTTCTCCTCATGATTGCCTGTATCATAATTTTCTTCTTTCAGTCTTAAGTGACAATGTTAACTCAGGCATCTCTGGGAGTCTGTGGTTTCAGAAAAGTTCTTTGGGAAGATCTGAGTGCAGAAGTTTGAGCACGGGCTGACTAGTGATGGAGGACACCACACAGCAAAGTCCAAAGAGACACACGCAGAGCTGCAGCAAGCACGTGAGGCTCTTGCATGGTGTTTGGAGGAGAAGCAGAGAGGTTGATGTAGAAGCTATACCAGCAGCTCAGATGAGAAATCATGAGGGCAAAAGCCATGAAATGGTGACTGGAATGTAACATGAGGGATGTTTCTAGGACATATTTAGGAGGAAAAGCTTTCTAAACTTGCTAATTGATTGGGCAGGACGCTCAAGGGAAAAGAGTCAGGTCAAAGTCAAGGGCAAGTTTTCCAGTGTGAATGGCAGATTAGGCAGTATAACTGTGCCATGAGAATGTGTGAGGGAGGAGAAACAGTCTTAGGGGATATGTGATGAGCTCTCTTTTCAACATACAGAGCTTGGGGCCCGGGATGTAGCTCCGTGGTGCCGAGCTTGCCTGGAAATCACCAAGTCCTGAATTTCATCCCTAGTTCCAGAAAAACAACAACAACAACAACAATAAACATATAGAGCACAAGGTGTCTGTGGGTAAGTAAGTAGATATATCTCCAGTCTGACGTGATTGGGCCTTGCAAATTTAGAGAGGCTGAGGGACAGAATCTGGA
The DNA here is from genome assembly GCF_053883595.1 of Heterocephalus glaber. NCBI lineage: Eukaryota > Metazoa > Chordata > Mammalia > Rodentia > Bathyergidae > Heterocephalus > Heterocephalus glaber. The sequence continues at coordinate 10,216,626 of NW_028258142.1, read as the reverse complement.
GCCAATGTATGGGCATCATCTGCATGTAGTTTGAAGTTAGAACCCTGGGAGTCCATAAGATTGTCCCCGAAGAAGGGATACGATAGGGCACTGTCAGGCTAGATTGTAATTTTTATTGAGCACAAATGCATTTATCACTGGATCATTCAAGACTCTGCAACTAAATATGGTAAACTTACTATGAGCCTTCTTTTTAGAGAATATGTAGGATCAGATCAATACTTTTGGGTTACTGTGACAACCAGTATATTAAATATAATATGATACCTGGTTTCCATAAGAGATAATTCATATCAAGTACAATGATGGTGTATTTTCATTTGGTGTCATTCTAACGAACAGAAATCTTGCTTATCTGAAAATTATACTCATCTTTCTATCTTTATTATCATGTGGTCAGTAAGGATCTAATAACTATTATACAAATAGAAATATGCATATGTAGTCCTTCATTTTTTCTAGAGTGGGGATCTGTGCTAAACACACTAAACACTTTTACTATCATTGTTGATAACAAATTTGGAAGGCGAGTACCATAGGTTCTTAAAAATTTTATCACCTATGATGGTAGCTAAATCATATTATAAATAGTTCATTCATCATCTAAGTGACTCCTTTGTTGTTAAGGTGATTGCTGGTTTTATTAAACTCAATGTAATATTGGATTCTCATTACAAATTTTCATTTTCATAGTGATAACACAACACTGCTCATTTATTACTTCATTTTCATCTTTTTGAGCTTCTGTTTTCATACATTAGAGTGAAGGAGCTTAGGAGAAGCCTCTTGTGACTAAAGATCTCTCATATTTCAACCTTTTGAACATTTACATAAACATCATCTCATTATGATATTGGCTCATGGCATTCAATTGTCATTTTGAAAAATATTTCATCACAAGAAAAGACTATACTTTCCCTTCCTATGGATTTAAGTTTTGTTAGATAAGATGAAAACTTGATACACAAACTAACATTCCTAGCATAGTGAGATATGAATATCAGAATTAATAAGCTCAGAATGCTGGAATCAAGATATTAAATATGGGAGGGTATTTTAATTATAATGTACTTTGATTATAATTTTTCCTATAATAGGAACTGCTTTTTCACTTTTATATTCCTGATGATCTTGATATTTCTTTGACTGGTACGTAATGATTTTTGTTATATCCTTACTCTTTCTGGTGGCAGGTCTCAATTATTTTGTATTATTAAGACTTTTCTCCTTGGGAATAAAATTTTTATTCATTTAAAAATGCAATTGCTTTAATGCAATATTGTAATGACTTATCACTGAACAATAGCATTTTGGATAAAATATTAATTATACCATGAAACAAATTATCATAATGATAGCAACCCTTGAATTTTTTAGTTTTTAATCATCAATAAGTTAACTCTTTCTATTATAACATGTAATGCAATATGTTGTTTGGGAAAGCCACATCAGCCTGCTGACATAAATTAGCTCTGTGATTTTGGATCAGTCTTGGAAACTGGGTTTCAATTTACCCACTTTTATAATTAAGGAGCTTATCTTCCTTTCAGATCTGAAGTTGTGATTCTGAGTTTTGTATCTGCTCTGTTTTTTATTTTGTCTCTCCTTTTCTCCATTTCCTATTCATTCCCTCAATTGTTTTCCATGTTTGAGTGTAAGAACTCACTGTAAAACCAGCATGTTTTCTGCAGACATCAAGAAT